>NW_018165104.1:116242-157857 GCF_001263595.1 Phalaenopsis equestris
TATATATATATATATATGTATATACATATATAAATTAAATATATTTTAAAACCCTAATTTGGCGATCGACAGACAAATGATTGATTCTCAACCATTATTAGAGACTTTAAATGTAATTAAAAATAGATCCAGTAAAACATATTCAAACTATTATAACCCAGGTTGGAAAAGGTACCATAACTTTAACTGGAATAATAATTATGGTGGCTAAAATCAATAATGGAGAAACAATCAAGCAAACTCATTAGGAAACTGGAACAACTAAGGTAGTATTAATTATATACCTTCTCACCCTCCTACATTTACAAATAACTAACTAATTAAGGAGAGATATTTTTCTATATAAGAAGTGGTGTTATAGATGGGGAATCAATTACAGAGCTAAAATGTTGTAGAAATATTAAGAATCAACTGGAACAACAAATTGCTAATGCACTTAACAATAGGCCTCAGGGAACACTGCCTAGTATTGTTGAAATAAATCCTAAGGATATGAACAAAGAGCAAAAGCAAGTTAAAGTTGTCCAACTTAGAACTGGAAGGGAATTAAATGTTGGAATTCAAAAAGAGTTTGAAGTTGAGAGCGCATAATAAAGAAATTGTTCTTAAGAATGTAGAAAAACTCGTGTCTCCAACTAAGATCAATTTAGAAAGACCACCACGACAATTTCCTTAGATACTTAGACAATAAAAATTGGATTAGCAATTTTTTAAGTTTTTTGAGGTATTTAAAAAACTTACAACTAACATTTCTTTTGTTGAAGCTTTGGAACAAATGCCAAGTTTTGCTAAATTTATGAAAAAAATTTTAAACAAAAAGAGGAAGTTTGAATATTATGAAACTATTACACTAAATGAAGAATGTAATGCAATAATTCAGAAAAAAAAAAACTTCATAAAAAACTCAAAGATTCTAGTAGGTTTACTATACCTTGTGCGATTCGAGATAGATTTTTTATAAAAGCTTTATGTGATTTAGGAGCTAACATTAGCCTCATGTCATTATCTATGTTCAGAAGTTTTTGGCTTAGGAGAGATTTCTCCCACTACTGTGACCCTACAATTAGCAAACCGATCTATCACTATCCTAAAGGTGGATAAATTTATTTTTCTTGTTGATTTCATTATTTTAGATAAGTAAATAAAGAAATACCTATCATTTTGGGGAGAACTTTCTTTGCCTCTAGACGAGCAATGATAGGTGTGCTAAAAGGAGAGTTGACTATGAGAGTTAATGAACAGGAATTTACTTTAATGTGCTAATATCTATGGTGTATCCAGCTAAAATAAAAGATGATAAATGTTATAGAATGAACATCACTAATAATTTAATTAATAATCATTTCTGAGAAAGATATGAAGTCGAAATAAATTAATAAGAACTAGAGGATGAAAAAGAAATTAATCATCAAGATAAATAAAATGAGACAAATATCGAGGATTCAAAAAATGTTCAGCAAAGTTTTGAGATTTTAGACACTACTAAAAATAGTAAACCTCTGATTCCTTCAATTGAAAACCTCTTTAACTTGAGATGAAGGTGCTCCCTACTTATTTAATTTACACATTTTTTGGAACTTCATCTACATTATCTATAATAATATCCTCTGATTTAACTGAAAAACTCATTTGATTAGTTGCACTGACCCTATATAATTGATCAAAATGTTTTGTTAGCTCATCTAATCGGCCTCACCAGCCTGATTGGTATGACCGACTATCTTTCATTCATTAGTTTGATCAGATTCATCGGCCCGGTAGACACAACTGACTATCTTTTGTTGACTCATCCAATCAGCCACGATGACCCAATATGATCTTTCTACATGCTTTCATTGGCTTATCTGAACAACTCTATTGGCTCAATTGACTCAATCAACTTGACCAACCTCCTTTAAGTGTTGCATTAGTTTATGCTTGTATGCTTTCCTGCATTAACTTATTCACCCCTGCACTTGTCATGCATTTGTAAGCATATTCCCTCATATGCTTATAACAAGCATTCATGCCTCAAATGTGCACATTACACCTGAAGTTCACCCTGTGACATCTTCATGTTATATGGTACACTACGTCACTATTATTTGCACTCACACTATCATGCTCTTCCTTATTTGCTTTAAATGACATCCTACATGTTCACCACTTGCATGTTTGAGTCTGCTTGAGTCATTATTCCTACACACACTCATTCTGGACACCCACATGTCCTCTTTGGGGATGACTTACATACCAAACCTACTCAATGTTTAATTCTCTCCAAAAAGATTTACATCACTTCCCTCTTATGACACTGCTTTGGACTACCATAAGAACTCTCTAAGTGACTGCTTACTCGACATACTCACCCTTCTGAATCACTACCTCCTCAACAAACTCACCTTTCCAAGTCACTGCCTCTTCGAGACACCCACCCATCCAAGTCACTGCCTCCCTAGCACACTCACCCTTCCCAGTAACCACCTCCTTGACACACTCACTCTCAAGTCACTGCCTCCTCAGGCAGTCACCCTTCAAAACTACTACCTCCACAACACAATCACCCTGAGTCATTGTCTCCTTAGCACACTAATCCTTCTGAGTCACTACCTCCTTGATACACTCACCCTTTTAAGTCAGTGCCTGCTTGACACACTCACCTCAAGTCACTATCCCTTGGCACACTCATTCTTCAAGTCGCTGCCTCTTTGGCACACTCATCCTGAGTCATTTCTTTGAAACACTCAATCCTCTGATTGTTCCTATCTTGATAGGATGATCACACTGCACTGAATCTTTTTGATCTGCATGTGCATTTTCCTAATTGTCTTTGTGACAAAATTATCTCTTTTAATGAGTGGCCATTTGTCGATCGTGGTATGAGATCCAACTTACAAGTACCTATTTTTATGCATATTTTATACTCAATTTTTTAGGATATTATGCTTTAATGAAGGGTATTTTTATGTTTTTGGTTGTAGGAGAAAGAAAAGGAGTTTAAAAGTAAAAAGGAGCAAAAATACATCAAAAAGGAGAAAAATGGGCTAAATTGAAGTAAAGTACCAAACAAGGTTAACTGGCGCCTATGTGCTAGATGCAAAAATTGGTTGTCACCTATGCGCTAGATGCAAAAATTGGTTGGCGCCTAGGCAAGATGGTTCGGCGCCTAGGCGCCTAGTTATTTTCTAGAAGATTCATTAAACGAGGTCGAATTTTGAAGAGAAGTCTGAAGCAACTCTTGGTCATTTTTGAAGCTCTATAAATATGCATTAATTCTAAGGAACTAAGGGAGTCAGATCTATAGAGTCTCATAGTGTGTGAGTATGTTAAGTGTGTGAGAAGTTTTCTCTGTGAGAATTTGTTATTTTTGGAGTTTGTGAGTGTTGTTGGAGTCAGAGAAGTCAGAGAACATCAAAGGAGTGCTTGGGGAACAATAAAGATAAGTATTTCTATATTTATCTTTAAGTTTTGTACTTTGGATTAGATTTTTATAAATATGTTTTATTATAAATATGTTTTAATCCTCATGCTTTGTGAGTAGTTTTCTTTCTTTCTCCTTGCAATATAAAGTAATTAAGTAAGTGATTTTGATTTTAATTAAAAATTTTTTTATTCCTAAAAATTGTGATGATATTTTTACGAGTTTTTCATTTACTTTACAAATTAACCACTTGTATTTTTAAAACCAATTGAGGAACTTATAAACACGAAAGGGCTAAGATTTCCTAACTTGTAAATATCACATTCTACTTTAGAAAGAGCAGTCGCGATCATCTGAAGAGGGGTGCAAATAGATAGGGAGACAAGATTTGATGGGAATAGAATTGATGTTTCTAGAGTGATAAGCTAGATTCTTTTATCAAATTGGTCTAGAGATTTGAACTATGGGTCATTGATAGGTCTATAGAGAGAGACTAGAACCTACACAACACTATTATACATGTCGACACTAACTTTAGATTATTCAATGTTCTTTGCACAATTTGAAAGAAATAAAAAATAGGTATGCTTTTATTTGTCACGATACCACAATTAAGTTTAAAAAAAAATTTAATTTCTACACTGATTATGAATTATTGGCAAGGAGAAAGATTTTTTTTATATATATTATAAGTCGTTACATTTACTTTTACTTGCAAGTTATAGAATTTAGTAAACTTAATTCTCATCTTCAGATAGTTACTGTAATCTTAAATAAAGTTTTCTTAAAGTCAAAATTTCTATATTTCATTTCATTGTATTCCTGTTCTCGGCTTACCCGTGGGATCGATATTGGGCTTTTAAAAAAAAAACTCTATATTACATGAAACGGTACATATACTTGCATAGCGCACCTAGTGATAAAACTATTTCCTTAAATTTTATTATATTACATTTCTTCTCACTAGCTACTAAATATAATTTGGGTCAAGTTTTTGTCATATTAAAGAATATAAAATATCTGCGTAATTACGGGTCGGGTCAAGTTTTTGGCGCCGTTGTCGGGGAAGCGACGAAAAAATGAAACATTAAAAGAAATATCATTTTTAGAATTTTCTTTGAAACTATATTTTTTATTACTAAAAATTTTACTTTTTACTTGGAATTTTTAAAAATTTTTCAAAAAAATTACGAAATAATTACAAAAATTGAAAATTAAAAGAAAAATTATAAAAATCGAAAAAAATATAACTATTTTTTGCAAAAACTGAAAAAAAATATAATTTTATGTTATTTTGGTTATTTTAGTATTTTATTTTCTGAAATTGACTTTTTGTATGCAAAGTTCAGGACTAAAGGTTTATACCATTTTGAATTAGAGTGAACCATAAGAAGAATTCGAAAGCAAAAATAACTTCACAATTTTCAAGAAATTGCAAACACATCACAAAATAATGTTGAAACTTTTACTAATGAAAATGAACATCAAATTTACAAAGAATTTTAAGGGATTATGCAAATCCTATGGCAGATGAAATTCACCTAAGTATTCAAATCCCTATTGTAGCGGCTAACCCATTAAACCTGCAATAATACAAATGGTGCAAAATGATCAGTTTGGGGGAACACCAACTAAGGATCCTAATTTACATCTTGATTACACCTCACTAGTTTTCTAAAACTTTGTGCTACATTCAAATATGATGGTGTATCGAATTATGCGATTAGACTTAGGCTTTTTTACTTTTTCTTAAAGGGATAAGGCTAAGATGTTGTTAAATTCATTAGCACCAGAATTTATTAAAACTTGGGGAGAAATAGCACAAAAATTCCTATCTATTTTCCTCCTTCAAAAACTCTTGAGTTTAGAAATGATATTACTTCTTTTATTCAGTTTGAAGGGGAGTCAATTTATGAGGCTTGGGAAAGATTTAAGGAATTCCTTGGAAAATGTCCACATCATGTTTTACCAGACTAGTTAATCATTCAATTTTTTTTATAATGCGTAAATAGGATCCCTTAGATTTATTATAGAAGCTACTGCTGGAGGTTCATTAATGTCTAAACCCTTTGATGAAGCTTGTTCATTAATTGAAGAAATGACTACAAATAATTTTCATTGGCTCTCACAAAGGGTAAATCCTAAAAGAGTGGTTAATATTCATAACAATGATGCTTTTACCATCTTAGTAGCTCAAGTTGTTGTGTTATCTAAGAACTTAGATAATTATGTTATGAATTTTTCCTAAATACTTCAAACAAATGAAGAAAATTTATTAGGACGAATGAAAGATTCTCAATCATTAGAAACGTTACATGCAGTTGTTAAAAAACCCAATAATCCGTATTTGAATTTTTATAACCCAAGTTGGAAAAACCACCCTAATTTTAACTGGAACAACTCTTGAGGTGGAAATCAGCAATGGGGGAACAATTAAACAGACCTAACAGGAAACTAGAACAATCATGGTAATTCTAAATATCGACCTTCTTATCCTCCTGATTTCAATAACCAACAATTTAAGGAAAAGAAGTTGTCTATGGAAGAAATAGTTTTGAAAATGGGTAATCAGATACAAAGTCAAAGTGCTGTAATAAGAAATATTAAGAATCAGATAGGACAAATTACTAATGCACTTAGCAATAGACCTCAGGGAACACTTCATAGTAATGTTGAAGTAAATCTTAAAGACAAAGGAACAGAATAAGAACAAATTAAAGTTATTCAAATTAGGAGTGGAAAGGAATTAAAAGTTGAAAGTCCAAAAGATATTGAAGTTGAGAAGGAGATTGAAGAACCTAAAGAAACTATTTCTAAAGACCCAGAATGATCTGTCTCTCCAACTAAACAAGATTTAGAAAACCACCCCTCCTTTCCTCAAAGACTTAGACAGTAAAAGCTTGATAAAAAATTTTCAAAATTTTTTGAGATGTTTAAGAAGCTTACAATCAATATTCCATTTGTGGAAGCTTTGGAACGAATGCCAAGTTATGCCAAATTTATGAAAGATATATTAAACAAAAAGTAGATGTTTGAAGCTTATGAGACTGTTGCACTGTGTGAAGAAAGTAGTGTGATAATTCAAAAGAAGCTTTCTCAAAAGCTTAATGACCCTGGTAGCTTCACAATACCCTGTGCGATTGGAGAGAAATTTTATGAAATGGACTTATGGGATTTGGGAGCTAGCATTAATCTCATGGCTTTATTCATTTTTTAAAGGTTAGGCTTAGGATAGATTTCCCTCACCATTGTAACCCTTTAGTTAGCTGATCAATCTATTACTTATCTTGAAGGAGTTATGAAAGATGTACTTGTTAAGGTAAATAAATTTATCTTACTGTTGATTTCATTGTTCTTGATAAGAAAGAAGATAAAGAAATTCCTTTTATTTTGGGGAGACATTTTCTTGCTACCGGGTGTGCTTTGGTTGATGTGCAGAAAGGAGAGTTAACCATTAGTGTTAATGACCAAGAGTAACATTAAATGTTTTAAAGTCAATGAGGTATTCTCTTAAAGAAAAATGTTATGGGATACATATTATGGATTTTATGATTACTAAACATTAAGAAAAAAATGTGAAGTCATTTTTAAGGAAAAAAATGAAGTGATACTAGATCAGGAAGGAATAAATAGTAAATCTGAAAGTGATTTTAAAGAAAAATCATTAGAGATAAATTATGAAGACACGGATTATGTTTAGGAAAATTTTAAGATTTTGGATACTACTGAAAATAGTAAACCTCTAATATCTTCAATAGAAAAACCTCCTGAACTTGAGATGAAAGTACTTCCTACACATTTAAAGTATGCATTCTAAGGAAATTCATCTACTTTACTTATGATAATGTCCTTAGATTTAACTAAAGATTAGGAAGAAAAATTATTGGAGACATTAAAAAATTATAAAAAAGCTTTTGTTTGGACATTAGCATATATTAATAGAATCAGTCATTCAATCTATATGCATAGAATTTTAATGGAAGATAACTATAAACCTAAGGTTGATCCTCAAAGAAGATTAAATCCTATGATGAAAGAAGTGGTAAAGTGGAAATTTTAAAGTGGTTAGATGCTGGGATAATTTATCTTATATCTGATAGTGTATCGGTTAGTCATATTCATTATGTTCCTAAGAAAAGAGGAGTGACTATAGTTGTAAATGAAAAGAATGAGTTAATTCCAACAAGATAGGTCACTAGATGGTGAATTTGTATTGACTATAGAAAATTAAATACAGCCACTCAGAAGGATAGCTTTTCTTTACCTTTCTTGGACCAGATGTTAGATAGACTAGCAGAACATGAATAGTTTTGCTTTTTGGATGGATATTCTGGTTACCACCAAATACATATTACTCCAGAGGATCAAGAAAATAGCTACATTTACAAGTTCATAAGGGACTTTTGCTTTTAGAAGAATTCCCTTTAGTTTATGTAATGCACTTGCAACTTTTCAAAAGTTTATGATGTCTATTTTTATGACCTAATTGAAGAAGGAATTGAAGTGTGTGTGGATGATTTCTTAATGTTTGGAACCTCTTTTGATTCATGCTTAGATCATTTAGCTAGTGTTTTAAAACGCTGTGAAGAGACGAATTTAGTTCTTAATTGGCAAAAAATGTCAAATTATGGTCATAGGAGGGATTTTATTGGGACATAAAATTTCTAAAAATGGAATGGAAGTTGATGAAACAAAAATTCAAATTATTACTGAATTACAACCTCCTAATTCAGTAACTGTTGTAAGAAATTTGCTAGAACATCCTTGATTTTATAGGAGGTATATTAAAGATTTTTCTAGAATTGCTAAGCCTCTATGTCATCTTTTAGAAAAAGATACTAAGTTTGATTTTAATGATGATTACCTTAAAGCTTTCAATTTATTAAAGGAAACGTTAATTACTGCACCTAGCATAATTTTGCCTAACTAGGAAAAACAGTTTGAATTAATGTGTGAAGCATGTGATTACACTATTAGAGCTATTTTAGGACAAAAATACGATAAGATTTTTAAAGTTATAGATTATGCTAACAAAACTCTTAATGAAGCTCAAATTAATTACACAACATCTAAAATTACTAGTCTTGCTTCATTGTGATGCTCTGAGTGTTTCAAAATTTCTAAACAAAAATATTTTTACTAGATTTGGAATGCCAAGAGTGATCATTACTGATGGAGATGTGATTTTAAGAATTTTAGAATTAACACATTACTTAGAAAACATTACTTAGAAAATATGGAATTAGAAAATATGGAATTAAACATAAGATTGTCACAGCTTATCACCCTCAAACTAGTGTATTAGCAGAAGTATCAAATCATGAAATCAAAAGAATTTTGGAGAAAACTGTAAATCCTGAAAGAATTGATTAGTCTGATAGACTTGATTCTGCATTATGGGCTTATAAGACTGCTTATAAAACTCCTAAAAGAATGTTTCCATAAATCATATTTGGAAAAGTTTGTCATTTACCAGTTGAGTTAGAGCATAAATCTTATTGGGCAATAAAAAAATTTAATAATAATTTAAAGGATGCTGAAGAAAATGATTATTGATGAGCTTGAGGAAATTAGTCATGAATTTTACAAAAATGCTAGAATTTATAAGGAAAAGATGAAAATTTGGCATGATCAAAAGATTTTAAGGAAAAATTTTGAGCCTGGATAAGAATTTTTAATATATAATACACAATTGAAATTATTTCCCGGAAAACTTAAGTCTCGGTGGATGGGGCCATTTATTGTGACAAAATTTTATTCTTATGGGGTTGTGGTGATTAAAGATAAAAAATTTGAATGTATAATTAAAGTAAATGGACACAAGTTGAAACCCTATATTAGAGAAAACAAGCCCTATTATAATGAAACTTTGATGTTGGGTCTATTAGAGTAAAACATTCGGATACGTTGGGCTCACAATGTTAAATCAAGCTCCTTGTGGGAGGCAACCTATAATCTATTTGTATGATTTGATTTATTTTTGTTACTTTTGTATTGTTGTGACTATCTTTTACTTTAGTAGCAATTTTTAACACTATTTAAGGTATTAAACAAGATTGGAAATTGAAGAAATTTGATGTTAGGCGAATCAGTGTTCACAAGGACACTGGCATGTCAGAGTCCTGTGAAGCTGGTGCCTAGGCTCCAGTAACTAGTGCCTAGGTGCCATAGAAGCTGGATGTGGGAAAACCTCCCCAAAGTAGCTTTTCTCCATTTATTCTCTATAAAACCTCCAAGCCTTCATCCCTAATCTTCATACTTCTAAAACTTCTACCATAGAAGAGAGTTTAGAAGGGTTTTGAGATCTTACTTGCTTCTATGGAGAATAGAGTGAATAAAATTTCCAATGAAAATAAGTTTGTGCACAATGATGCCCAAACCTATTTCAATGGGTTTAGCATTGAGTTTAGAAAAGATGACAAGCAAGTTGGGGAAGATTAAAGAGGAGCTTTCTAATCTACACAACAAGTTGCATGAGATGTATCACCAGTATGGGCACTTGGAGTGGCAGATGAAACTTCAATCCGACCACTTGACTAATTATTAAGATTACCAAGTATCCATGTATAGCAAGAACAAATGGAATGATGAAAAGAAAGCTAGGGATCTTCCTCGCTCCCTTGTCTTCTACACATTTGATTGCATATATTTATCATGTGAGAAGGGTGATGAGAATGAGATCAATAAGGATTGATCATTAGAATAGGAATCTAGTGTTTGTGCTTCATGTTTTTGTTTAGTTTAGTAAAGAATGTGTTATGTGTGCTACTTTGACTTGTTGTTGATTGTGTGAGTGTGTTTGTGTGTTATATTGTACAGTTGTTTGAAAGATTATTAATCAAAGTTATGTTTGTGTAAATCCTATGTTAGAATGTTGGAATTAATTTTGAATTAAACGTTGGAGGATAGAAGATGTTGGGGATACAATAAACATGAGGTGTGAAGTTAAATTAATGAGAAATTTTGATTTGAAAGGCTTAGTCTTGTTGTGATATACTTAAAACCCAAGGAAAGAAAAATTTTGGGTCCGGTGCCTAGGTACCAAGACTGGCGCCTAAGTGCCAGATCATCCACACAGCTTGGTGCCTAAGTGCCAAAATCGGGCCTAGGCACCAGTTCAACTGAACTGGCCAAAACTCAAAATTTTTGCCTATTAAACCGAACCCGCGCCATTGTTGACACCCATACTCCTTCTTGTTTCTGTTTTTTTCAAGAATCTGTCCCAAGGTGCTTCATAATCTTCTAGTTTCTTGGCTCAAAACAACCATATTTGATCTTCTCAATGTTAGATCTATATTTTGGAATTGTTATTTTGTAATTTCACCATGGATTTTTCATACATTAAGAGGAGACCAAAAATATGCAAAAATATTTGATTTAGTGGTGGAAAATCCATGAATCTATGCCTTGTTTGCATGAAAAAGCTTGTAGGAAGCCTATTATCTTAATTTTAAAATTTGTTGGAATTTTTCTTCAAAATTAATTTAGATGGCTCCTAAGACAAACCGAGGAAGGGGAAGAGAATCCTATGACAGTGCCAAAATTTTCAACTTTAATGTGTAATTTCATTACAACGAATTTGCTTTTTTGTGAAAATTTATTTCAGAGCAAAGTTTTTGTAGACCTGATGGAGCTGTAGATAATGTTATTGTAGCACGTTAATGGGAAATTTTCTGTTATTTTACTGTTATTGTCGTCATCGTTGTGGTTCATGAATTTTATGCAAACTTATTTGAAGTAGATGATGACGAGGTGTTTGTTCGAGGAAGAGGAGTAGAGTTTACTACTGAGAGGATTAATGTGATATATAGTCTACCACCAGCGATGGATAATTTTTATTAAGGGTTCATTCCTTCCAAGGAAGTGTTAGATCAGATTGTGGCATATTTGACTGATGGATGTGGAGCAAAGAAGATTCGAAATGATTGTAAGGCAAATCTTTCTTCTTCCAAGATCAATGCCACTTCAAAAGCATGGTATTATTTTAATTATGCTTGCCTTCTTCCTTCAAATCATTTAAGTGAAGTGATTAGAGAAAGAGCTATTTTAAACTATTGCATTCAAGAGAGGAAACCTATAGATTTTGGCTCTCTTATTTATGATGTTATTAGTTCTTATAGGAGAGCTAGTACTACTTTAGGTTCTGGATTTCCATCTTTGATATATACTATTTGCAAAGACTCTTGAGTAAAGTTTGAACATTGGAAAGAGCAATTAAATCAACTTAAGCCCATTGGGATGGTTAATGTTGATGTGTACGGATGACCTAGAGAAAGAGTTTAAGGCGCACCTTCTGCTTCTACTTCTAGGCCTTCTACTTCCACTGCTACTGAGCCTCCATCTGGATTCTGGGATGTGTTGAGTGAGAGATATTTTGAACACCAGAATGATCTATTTTTGATGCAGTGTCGTATGGCAGATTTTTTCAGGAGAAAAAGTGATTATGATGTTGATTATAATGAGGCATCAATGAAATTCAAAAAGGGAGATCAGTTTGTCGAATTTCCTATATGCCCTCGATTTACACCTTTTGAGAGTCGCAAGTCTATGGATGAAGATATCTCCTTTGGTTCTAATGATGATGATGACGAGGAAGAGGATTAGACTTTATTTTACATTATGTAGTAGTTATGATGTTGGACTGTTTATGTATGTTTGTTGCTTTGTACTTTTATTTTCACTACTACTTTTGTTACTCTTTTGCTTAAAACTGGATATGTATTAGAGTATACTTTTACATTGTAAATTTTCATGATATATCTATTTTTAATTTAAATTGTCTACTACTCAGCACTTATTTTTATTATACATGTATTGTTGTCCTCTTAGAAATTATTATAAACTTAACTGTCTTAAACAAATTTAAAATTTAAGTTTGGGAGAAGGGAGAATATTTTTAAAACTAGACCTTATTTGTCCTAAGTAAAATACATTTTCAAAATTTTTTTAATATAACCTGAGGTATGTTGAGATAGCATGAGATAACTATACTTTTGAGTTTATAAATAGTTTAGTAAATATAAGTAAAAGTTTATAATAATAAGATTAATTCTGGATTCGAGATATACAGTATAAGAGTATAAAATTTTGCTTTTACTATTTAAAATAAAGAAAATTGTATTTTTAAGAATGTTAAGGATCTTGGATTTTTATTTGAAAAGAAAGAATTGAAACTTTATGAAAAATCCTTTTCAAATTTAATACACATTTAATCAAGTAAGGACATGTGAAAAGTTTTTAACTTTAAGAAGAGGATGGTGGAATTCAGAAAAATAAAGGCTATCCAGATATAGTAATTCTCACATGACATGAAAAGAGAAAGAAATGATTGAAAATGATTCTGAAAGAAAAGGAAAAAAGAAAAGTAAAGTAAAAAAGGAAAATATATGTGAGGAGAAGCTTGAGGAGATGTCTAATCAAATATTAACTTCACTTAAATCTTCTTAAAGAGATGTGCTTAATTACATTTCTAAGCTTATTTATGAATTATTAGCATCCTTGCTAGTAAAGTTCTAATGATATTCTTTTTCATGTAATTTTTCTAAGTATCTTTAATATGAAAAATTATAATTAGTCTTGAAATAAATAATAAATCAGAATTCTTAAACTTGACTACCAAATATTTTACATTCTAGTCTTATCCTATGTTATTAAAAATATTTCTAAAGTTTCCCTATTGCATTTATAAAACAAAGACTATAGAATTCTTCAAGTAAAACTCACTCCCATGAGTTATACTTTTCATATATAATAAGAAAGGTTACTTGAGGATAAGTAACGTTTAATTTTGGGGAAATTGATCCATCTCAAAATTACCTATTTTTATGCACTTTCTATACTCATTTTTTAAGGACATTATGCTTTAAATAAAGGTATTTTAATATTTTTTGTTGCAGGTACAAAAAAAAGAGTTTAAGAGTAAAAAGGAGCAAAAATACATCAAAAAGGAGCAAAATGAGCTAAATTGAAGTAAAGTACCAAACCAAATGAACTGCACCTAAGCAAAAATTTACTGGCACCTAGGCGCGACGGTTCGGTGCCTAAGCACTATGATTATTTTCTAGAAGATTCATTAAATGAGGCCAAGTTTTGAAAAGATGTTTGAAACAACTTGGTCATTTTCCAAGCTCTATAAATATGGATTAATTCCAAGGCTAAGGGAGTTGGATCAATAGAGTCTCATAGTGTATGAGTATGTTAGGTGTATGAGAAGTTTTCTTTGTGAGTCCTTATTATTTCTGGAGTTTGTGAGTGTTGTAAGTGTTGTTGGAGTCTGAGAAGTCGGAGAACTTCAATGGAGTGCTTAGGGGAACATTCTGTATAAGTATCTGTATCTTTGTCTTTAAGTTTTGTACTTTAAATTTGATTTTTATAAATATTTTTTGTTTTGTTATCCCTGTGCTTCGTGAGTAGTTTTTTTTTTTCTTTCTCCTTGCAATATGAATAATTAAGTAAGTGATTTTGATTTTGTTTAGAACTTTTAATCCTAAAAATTGTGATGATATTTTTATTGGTCTTTTATTTAATTTACAAATTGACCACTTGTATTTTCAAAACATTTTGATGAAATTATAGACTCGAAAGGGCTAAGATTTTTGGACTTGTAAATATCATATTTTACTTGGAAAGAGCAATCGCGATCGTCCGAAGGAGGGGGGTACAAATAAATAGGGAGATAAGATTTGATGGGTGTAGAATTAATATTTCAAGAGTGACAGGCTAGAATCTTTTATCAATCTAGTCTAGAGATTGGAACTAAGAGTCACTGGTATGTTCTATAGAGAGGGTACAGTGTGTAATCTTGGAGTGAGAGTGTAGAACCTACTCATCGCTCTTCTACATGCTAACACCAACTTTAGATTAGTCAATATTCTTTACATAATTCAAAAGAATTAAGGAATAGGTGTGCTTTTATTTGTCACAATATAACATTTAAGTTTCTAAAAAAATTTAAAATCCAACACTCATTATGAATTATTGGCAAGAAGAAAGTCTTTTTTTATTTATATTGTCTAAGACATTACATTTAGTTTTACTTGCATGTTGTAGAATTTAGTTAACTTAATTTTTAACTTTGGATAATCATTGTAATCTTAAGTATAGTTTTCTTAAAGTTAAAATTCTTATATTTCATTTCATTGTATTCTTTTTTTCGGCTTCCCTTTGGGATCGATACTGGTTTTTAAGGAAAACTCTAAATTACTTGAAACAATACGTATACTTGCTTAGTTCCCTAGTGAGAAAACTTTTTTTTTTCATTTTTATCATATTACATTTTTTCTTCCTAGCCTTTCCTAAGTGTATAGATTCATTGAACCACTCCATGGGGGGTTTGATTTACTTAGAGCCTTCTAGAACATCTCAAAATAGTAAAAAACCGCCAAAAATCCATCCATAACCATCTTTGGCACCTCTGACGCTAGTTCTGGCACTATTCTAGCACCTCTTCTCCATAATTTGGTGCCAATTTTGGTGTTACTTGTGCCACCCTGCAACAGCTCCATCGTTTTGCTCCATTTGGCTTTGTTTCAGTTCCGTTTTGCACGCTTGGCCCCATTTCAGTTGTGTTTCGCTCCTGACAGATATACCTACAAGATAAACATGAAAATAACCTTTCTTTAAACTTTAATTTAATTAAAAAACATGTGAAAAGTGTAAAGGAGATTAAGCATAGAAAGACATCAAAATGTGTCAGGTCAGAATTTTCCTTCTTTCTTGTTTTGGCTCCAAATTGCATGTTTTTTGCCCATTTTTACTTCTTTTTTCTTCAAAAGCCCATTTCTTGTACTTGAAGCCAATAATATACAAAATACCTTCCTTAAAAGTGTAATATCATTAAAAATAAGCATAAAATGTATGTGAAAAATTAGTCATTTTTTAGGCGTATCAATCGACAAATGTACATTGTGTTAAGGTTCCAAGGGGTCTAATATGTGCAACATAGGCCCTTCTTCCCTAGAAATTATTTTAAAAAATATAAAATTCATTATAATTTTAAAATTTATGCATCATAATTTTTAAAACTTATTTTGATTTAATTACATCCTCAACACAGATCGTATATAAGGCCAAGCCTTTACATCGTTCAACACCTGCATTCAGTGACACCGCTTAGAACCCTTATAATCCTTTAGATGGGGTCAGAACCTGAAAGCCATATCAATGCATACAACAACCATTTTGACTACACCCTGTACACTAGATGTTGTGATTAAGACACATACATTAGATTGTGTGCTAAGCTAGGATTAAGATATTAGGTAAGTTTTCTTATGCCCTGTCTATAATTATTTATTGGTTTGGTTTCCCTAGCCATGCCTCATTTGGATTGTGATTTTTGTGTGTTTATTGATTTTGGGACATGTATAGGGAGTCAAGCCTACAACACACACACATATAGAATAAAGAGGATCAAGTAATGATTTCAATGCTAACTCTTTTTTGTAGGCACTATTAAGCTCCTTCCGCTTGGAATAGATAATATGTGTTGCATGAGATAACTAATGATAACTTTTCTGCAGTTCAAGTCCTTTTATTTCTTTTATCATGTATTTGATAGAGCCCTTAGGATTGCGTCCGTATTGAAAATAAGGTACGGACACAGGTTCTTAGGTGCAAGCCACATTGAACTATGTGATGAGGGACCAGGAGCAGTAGGCTGGTGTCCCGTACCATAAGTCTGAATTCATATTCTTATATATAATTAAAGTCAAGTGTGCTTATGTGATGCTTGACCACCTTTCTTTATTTGCTAGTATACATAGCTGACCCAACAACACTGGCCTATTTCCTTATTTTGCTTGACGTGCTTTTACTTTTTCTACTGTGTGCATGAAATTGCAAGTTATGTCATTTTTTATGTGTAGTTTGTCTGTGATTAATCATGAAATGAAATTTAGGCTCTTTAGGAACTAAGTTTTTAAATCATTCAAAAATCTTAATAAAGTTTTAAGACTAATTAAACTTTGGGATTAAAACATCCAAAGATTTTAAAACTGCACTTTACTTTCTTGCATGACCTTTGGGCCTGTTTTAAAATGAAACACATTGCATGGGCAAAAACCAAATAATGCTAATAAAGCTTGAACAATCTACGGATGGTTTAGGTAACTACATTGCATTTTGCATGTCCTAAGGAGGAGTACATGCACTCCTCCAAAGAGATTGGCCCAACATAAATTTTTGTCTTAGGCAGTTGTCTAGAATGTCCAGATCTTTAGAAGGCCCCTCCACCTTAATACCTTTTTGTGAGAGCATTGTAGCTTGATAGGCTAGACCTCTCTTGCCTCTCTTAGAGGCAGCTTGCCACTCATGTTTGGCAAGTGTAAACCCCACCTCTATGAAATCCAACCTCTAGAATATAAAAGTAGTACCTCTTTCTCTTGACTTCAGAGTTACCGATGTTCCTTTAAAAGATGCAATTAATGGATTACTGGTGAAGGAGCCTCTAGTTGATTTGTGTTGACTACCTTTTCAATCAAGCAGACTTGGGGTCCAAATAGTTTGGGAAGAAGGATCCATGGTGTCCTAACTTGGCTATCTCCACCTGATTAAGAACACTCTTGCCTTTCCATTACTTACCACCATTGAGCCCTGTTGCTTCTTTGACATTTTTGTCAATGTCATTTGACGATCCTCACTTAGCTGACATGTCACTGCCAGTTTAGGACATGAAGATTTGTTATCTTCCCTTAAGACCTTATCTATCCTCAAAGCGATGATATGTTTTCTATCAAATGACCTAGTTGTTTCACATGCCTTGATTGCCTATGAACTGTTACCCATTTGGGGCAGTGAGAGACTTACTCTCTACCCTGTGGCTTACCAAGGGCTCAAAAAACATCGGGATGTTTTCAATGAGACAACAATCCTTTGTGACACCCTTACTAATTGTCATTCAATTGTAAACAAAACTTTTTTGATCGAGAGTATTCTTAGAAAATACCAAAGATGGGATACGTCCCGTTTAAAGCACCCTTTACCCCATAATAAATTTATAAATTTTGTTCTCTAGTTTGAGTAGCTTATGCAGGTACTCTTTTGTTGATACTCAATTCAAAATGTTTATCTCTAAACTTGTTTAAACGTCTACTCGTGACCTGTCACATGAGGTTTTTTGTGCATAGGCTTTTCACATTCTTTCTCTTATTTCTCTCCTTTGTTATATATCTTTTATTTTCAACTCTTCTCTTCTTTAGATCATCTATATGACCCTGAAGATAGATTAACAAGTTGACTACTCTATAAAAAATAAAAAAGAAAGAAAAACCAAAACAAAGAAGTCAAATGTCTAGTCTGAGAAAAAACCCTATCCCAAAAAGGATATTTTGTTAATTATGGTTAGCCCCTATAAACTGTGCTAATACTAAGTTATATTTATTCAATATGTAACTTGTACACAAAATTACAACTTCCCCAGAGCAGTTATAGTTGACTCTCGACATGTCATCACTCCAATAAAAGCACATCAACCTACTGGAATCATCAATCTAGAAGTCTTTATCCCCATAGTGGTCATAGTTTACTCTTGACAGTTCATCATTCAAAAAAAAAGCACATCAACCTACTGGAATCATCAATTCAGAAGTCTCTTGCAAACATACTTTCTACGTACTGCCTTTCTGTGAACAATTGTAATAAAGCAGTAGTGTTACCATTTTTAATTTCCACTCTTCTCTCCTTTAGAATGAAATTGAACACATCTCATTTTGAGAAAAACCATTTCTCTACTTCACAAACTTTTGTAACAATAAATTTGAATGCATCAGTAGCTCCAACCCCTACTTTCGTCATCAATTTAAGCACATCTCCATTGATATCACTGACACCCCAACTTGTTCTCATGAGATGTTTGTCAACAAAATCTTTTAAGAAATGGTTATAACTTTAAAAAAAATTTATAATTTTCCAATTACCGCACATGTAAACGTCATATCAACTCAAGGCTGAACAACCAATCCTAGTATGTGTTCTTTTAAACTTAAATGTGCTATTGAGGTTAGGTTAAAGTCATTTGATTTGATATACCTTAATTTTGCCAAAAAAATGTACATGGTTCTATCGAATAATGAATCCAATGTGATGTGAATAAGCACAATACAATTCATAAACCTCATTTTCATTTTACACAGTGGTGTCAAGCAAAGTGTCACAATTGAATCACCATCCAAAATGTCTAGCTAATATGAATGCACATACGAACATATAGTTTATAAATTGCAAGATTTCAAAATGTTATTATATTATTGTAGTATTGACGTAATAATGGAATGGTATTGGGAGCTAATGGAGTGGTATTGGGGTGATACTAAGGTGGTATTGGGGGTTTTTAGAGAAGATATTGAGGGGGGGGTGGGGGAAAGGGGTATTGGTGTGGTGTTGAGCGGTATTGATGTAGTAGTTTTGTGGTATTGGGGTGATATTGGTGTGGTACTGTGCTGGTATTGATGTGATATTATGGTGATAGTGAGGTGGTATTATTGTGGTATTAGGGGTCTTAGAAGAAGATAGTGTTGGAATGGTATTGGTGGTATTGAGATGGTATTGGGGTTTTTAGTTGGGATAATGATATGGTGGTATTGGTATGGTATTATGTTGGTTTTAGGGTGTTATTGAAGGGTGGTATTGAGGGTTTTGGGAGAAGATAGGTGGTATTGGTATGGTATTATGTTGGTTTTAGGGTGGTATTGAAGGGTGGTATTGAGGGTTTTGGGAGAAGATATTTAGGGGGCAGTATTAGGGTTGTATTGAGGGTTTTATGAGAAGATATTGACGTGGGTAGTATTGAGGTGGTATTGATGTGGTATTTTGGTGGTATTAGGGTGATATTGATTATTTTAAATAAAGATATTGAAGGGATAGTATTGAGTGGTATTGATGTGGTATTGGGATGTTATTGGGGTGATGTTGAGGGTTTTGGGAGAAGATATTGAAGGAGTGTTATTGATGTGGTATTGAGGTGATATTGAGATGGTATTGAAGTGGTATTGGGATGATATTGTGAGTTTTTGTTTAATATATTAATGTTGTTGTATTTAGGTTGATATTGGGGTGATATTGTGATAGTATTTGGGTGTATTCCTATGGTGTTGGGGTGATGCAATGTTACTATGTTCATTTTTTGTTGGGTGGTATTGGCGTGCTCTTGGTATGGTATTGAAGTGATGTGAAGTTTATAAACTCAAATGCACCAAATCATTCACGCCTCTTATGTCAAAGACAATAGACTATGATGTTATAAACATTTACTATTTAAAAAGTGGTGATGTTGGGGTATTGGAGTGAAATTGTTGTGAGAAAGAAATTTAAGCTTGTAATATTAACATAACATTGATTTGAGCTACAAAAGAGCAAAAGCAAGAAAATAAAGCAGTATGGTGATTTCAATGATAGAAAAACTCACTTCTATTTTATTCTTGTTACCATTTTGAGAACTCTCCATCATCAAAATTGATTTGCTGTCGATTTACTGTAGCCCTTATCTCCTTAATATGCTGCAACAAGTTTTGAAAAACCCTATAATGTCAAGAAGAAATGAACTCGGCTATGGAAAATAGAATAAGGAAACTAGAAATCGTGGGTCTAAAAATAACAATGAGGCATGGCGACACTTTTTGTACTGCCTTTTCACGTAATATTTAGGGCTGTTTAGGCCGGATTAAAAAATTTAGCTTTTTCGTCCGGTTTTTTAATAATGGGGTGGGACAATTGTTTTAGGGGTGTCTTTATTAGAGTTTGAACATAAAACTCTCCGCACCCAATTTTCTCTTCAAAATTAGAGCCTTAATAGGCTTGAACTCAATATACTTAAACACTAAAAATTTAAATTAACTTTTAAAGTTCTTTTATTATATAATTTGATATAATAGTAGTATTAAATTATAATATAGATAGTTCAAACAGTTAAATATAAATATCTGAGTGTGCGGTATGAATACAATTATACAAACTCTTTTCTTTATAGAAAAATAAAAAGGAAAATCAAATGGCTATTGCAGCGATGGGCTTTGCAGTTTCCCCCAATGGATTTTCCATATTTTCTGCAAATCTCTCGGTCTCTCTCTCTCTCGCGCGTCTGTTTTTTTGGTTCACTGTTAAAATTCTTCTCAATTCTAGAGACACGAAGAAGACGGTTCGGATATGGCGACGTTACTTCTTCCTAGTTCTCTTCATAAGTGGCGTATGGTCATTGCATACGACGGAAAGAAGTTTGCAGGTCCATAGAACCCAAAACCCTCGCTTTTCTCAAGTTTTTTTTTTCTCTTTTTTGGATCATGGATTTAATTCTATAAGTTTTTTATTGGGTGGGGAGAGTTATGTTTTTCTTTTGTTGACTGCCTGGATTGTGATATGTCTAGAGAGTGAGTCATGTGCTCATTGTAGCCGGAAATTCATGCACTCGCAGTATGAAAAATTAGAATTTTGTAGGTGGAAATCTCTGGAGGGAAAGCAACATGTCTTCAAATGTTAAACTCCACTTGTTATGAAAATAGTATGGAGTTGGTCCAACTCGTGGAAGGAGCGCAATAATATATTGCCTCCGAGGCAGTCAATATAAAGCAGGGTACATCGAGAGAGCTGTCGGGCGTTGGCAATGTAAGCCACATTTGTTGGCCCCGATTGTGATAAAAGGCGGATAAGTCCATGCTCCATAAGATGTCTGTGAAACTTATCAGAATTGGACATGTAAGGAAAGCATAGGAGTGAGGAAGTGCTATAGAAAGCTTACTTGAGGCAGGTATTACCGGCAGAACTTTCTGTCCTATATTCCATCACCAAATACAGAAAGGGTTAGGCAGATATATAAAGAGAGCACTGAGGTCACTGGAATCAGAGTTAGTTATGGGTAGTAAGTAGAGAGTGAATGAGTGTGGTGCAGAACTATAGGGTTGTTAAACCCCCCCAAAGTTGCTATCGGATGAGATGATTGTAAGTTTGTCCCAGAGCCCGATGAATTGAGTTGAATTGTGGCTTTAGTGAATTCACCTGTCACTTGATCAGTGGAGCTGACACGAGCAATTTGAATGTCCCCGAAACGAATGCGATCACAAATGAAATGATGGTCTATTTTCACTTGATTTGTGTGGGAGTGGAAAATGGGATCGAGACTGATGGCGATTGCCAAGGTATTGTCACAATGTATTGGGTTTGCAAGGAGTATAAGTCATCTAGCCTGATGGGTTCAGATCTTGTTCGTATGGCTGCCTTAAAAGATTGGTAGGAGTAATGTAAACAATTTATATTGTGACATATCATATCTTCAGGATCAATATGATCACCAGCTGCGGTTATGTTGTCAACAAGTGATTTGATTGCCAAAAGATATTGGGACATAGTTTGATTCTTTATTGAGATGCGGTGTAACTCATTTCTTAGTTGCATAACCTTGGATTTGTGGGTCGATTGAAGTTTTGATTGTAGAGGTTTCCAGATTTTGGTTGTGGAATCAAGATTATGTATAGCAGAATTTTTTGTGACAGAGTATAAAACAACTGTCAAAATTTGATCAATTTGCTACCAGCTCATGAATGAGGATTAAGTATTGTTTGTCCATTATTTTCTTGAATTTCATATGGAGGATCGGTAGCAGATCCTTCCATATAGTTGTTAAAGTCATCGGCCTTAAAGAGTTTGTGAATTTGGGATTTCCATTTTGGATAGTTTTCAGCAATGAGCTTAATGTTAGCGATAGCTTTTACATTTGACATTAAGAATTTGATAGATGGGGGAATAGGGATATCACCCATTGTTGAGATGGTGGAGTTGGATTGTTGGTTTGTGTATGAGATGTCTTAAACATTTGGAGGAGGAAGGCTTAAGGAGAGAAAACAATGTCTTAAAAGGACTGAAAACAAAGCCTTTCTTTGATAGCATGAAACATATAAGATATTAACATGTAAGGAAAGCATAAGAGTGAGGATGTACTATAGAAAGCTTACTTGAGGTGGGTATCACACAATAAAATTTCCTGTTGTTATATTCCATCACTAAATACAGAGGGTTAGGCAGATATATAAAGAGGAATGACGTTTCTCGAGAGGATCTTGTGATCTCTTGAATTAGAGTTAGTTATGATAATAAGTGGAGAGTGATTGGACACTATAGGGGTGTTAGTCTTGGAGACATCAATATGTACATTGGCACTCTTTTGTAGCATTAAACCAAATAACATGGGCACTGAATCAAAGGTGGGAGGCTATCTATAGAAAACATTATTTTTGATATATTTCAAATGTTTGATCTAAAAAAAGTAGATTAGAGATCATTTGTGCAAACAAATGTTCATTTGGGAGGTTTGAGCTGTCTTGGAGCTCAGGCCCCAATCATAGAGCATAAGCATGAGCTCTTAGTCATCAATTTTGGCACCTAAGTACCCCAAACAACCAATTTTGGCGCGAGAACAGAGAATTAGGTTTTTAGGGGCTCATAGTTGATTTTGACATGCTCGAAACATGTTGAATTGAATTCAAAAGATGGAGAGCATGCCACCTAGGCTTAGAAGCCTTAGACTGGGGCATGGGCTGCGAGTAATCCTCCACAAATTCACTTCTTCGTGTTAAACACTTTGTACCCTTCAAAGGTATTTTTTCCTATATTAGCAAATATTTAAATTATTATAATTAATTTCTAAAATTTAGAAAATGCCATGCAAAATTATTGATTTCAGGCTAAGAAAATAGATATCAAATTTACTTTTATCATCTAAGGTTGGCCTTTACGTGGGATTAAAGGTGATTACTGTAGTATTCCCAAAGGTGGAGGTTGTATTGAACATAATTAAAGTGGCATATCAAGTGTTGGTGTCTGCAAGGGGGTCAATGGTGGTGATCTTAAGCAACAAGCCTAGAAGGTTGCAGTTGCTGCAAGTCTTGGGCCAATGAATATGATAAGTCTAGAGTTATCAACAATGATTGGCCTAAGCTATAAATAAATAAAGATTAAGGGACCTGTTGACTTAATGGCTTTTGTGATAATGAGAAAAAAATGCAATGGATTTGATAATAATGAACCTTAGTCCAAAAAGTATAGTAGCAGTGAAGCCTCATATTAGGGCATTCCAGCAGGTTGCAGTTAGTTTTGTCAGATGGTGTACTGCCAATGGCATCCACACTAAATGCAGTAGATTGTAGTTCTTATTTGTGTCAAATTAAGATTATCACTTTTGGATTGCATTGAAACAAAAAGTGGTGCTTTGTTGATTATTGCATTAGCTTGTGCAAATTTGGATTAAAATTAGGGGAAATTTACTGACATATCCACTAATTTGTGGAGAGATGATTGTGGTTACAGTGATAGAGGGGTAATAGAATTAATTTCCTTGTTATATGTATGAACATAAATTTATAGTGAGGAGCCCAGTAAATTAAAGAAAGATTTTTGACATTGAATTCATGGTATTTTTAGTAATAGTACAAACCTTCTTCACAAAGGATAACTCTTTCTTTGTTTTTCCTTACGACCTATTTATGTTGACTATTACCAGTGAGATAGGGGGGTAAACTTCTTTTTTCTTTTTTTTGGTAGATTTCTTGATGAATAGATTTTACTTTGGATATTTTGGTATATCGTTTCTTTGACTAATGACTTTTGGATCCAACCTAACTCATACCTGATGAGAATTCCAATCCATCATGCGTGAACCAAATGCATGAGTTTAGAACTCTTTATTTGAGATCATATTGCCTGACATGATGTGCTGTTGAATTTTTTAGCGCTGATTATTAGCAAGCTGATTTCTTCAGGATCACTTTGAAGTTCTTATTTGCTTTCTTTAATGAAGATTAGTTATGCTTGACCTTGCCTCTATGTATGAGTGAATAACTTGTAACAACTCTATGTCAACTTTTGACATTGGACATTACTTTCTTCAAGAAAAAATTCCTAATTATGAAAATTAATGGACATCTGTTAATTTGAACTATTTTTAACCCATAAACATATATGGGTACTTGTTAACTAGGAAATTGTTTTTTTTTAATAATAACTATTCATCTGCATGGACTGATATGTGTCACATCAGCTTATAATAGTATTCTATGCCAACCATGTTTTCGAGTTAAGGCGTTTGATAAACTGCCAACTATATCATCAACCCCAAGTACCTAATGTTGACTTCTTTTATTTTTATTTTTATTTTAGGGTACATACCACACAATTCTTATGACTTTGCATATCTAACACCTCAACATTCCATTTACATGCATTCCACTTAAATCTTTATAATCTCATAAAAAACACCACCATCACTACCTTTTTAAATGTGAAATACACCTTTTCCTGCATATGCTTATGACAGCAAGGTTTCATATCAAACTTTTTGTGTTAGATATGTAAATACATAAGAATTGTGTGATATGTATGTAAATTTTCCTTTTTTCCCTAGACCACTTTCTCTTCCCTTTGCCAGTCCTTCATAGTTGTTTTGAACAAAAGCTAAGGAAAACTTTTCATTAATTCATGGAAAACTACTATTTCATCAGGTAAGAACTCTAATGCTAAAGTTTTTTACTCTCTTAGTTCTTACTTGAAGTTTTTTTCATCTTAAATTTATGCATGCATCTAGATTCTCTTATTTATTCAATCCTTAGGATGTCTAGCCATCCCATATGATTCCCAAAATATGACTCATAAGGAGCTTCCTCCTGAATTGTGCCGAATGCTTGTTGAATAATATAAATTATACTTCCACCAACCTTCCTTGTTCTATCTTAACCAATATGTCGTCTTAGGATTTAATACCTTGCTCTTGTTTGAAGGCAAGGCCTATGCATTCTCCTTTGATTAGCTTTAGCTTTAAGATCTGATTTTATACAAATATTCTATTATGATTTGTGATGATAATAACCACTATTGAGTAAAGTCTTATTTGCATTCTTTTTTTAACATCATTAGTGGTGGATTTGATCAATATTCTTGGTATTCCGGCAAGTGGTTCCATCATATGGGCCATTAATTATTTTTCTTCACCAGTTTAATTGGAGATCAATACTGTATTTATCAAATTTCCTTCACCGATCATATCACAATTTATAAACTCTCTCCCTCCTCTCTGTCTATCTTTCTCATTATAAGGATTACATATTCAATACATCCTATGATATTTCATTCTACAAAAAGTAATTACTATGGAAAATTTAGCCTAAGTCTTATTTAATGGTCTATTTCCTTTTTAATAGCTCAACTTTTATGTTTATTGTGTTATATTTTCCATCTTGCACACTATTGTCCACTTTTGATGTCTGTGTGTTGGCTATCTTATTGAAATTATTCTATCCTAATTTTTAATGTAAGAATTGCACCCATTTTCTTGCTTCAATTTTCATCTCGTCACGCTTGGCTTTGCTTGATTGCCTAACCTGCGAAACTTGTACCTTATATATATCGATGTAGGGGTAACATAAGGTGATCTCATGGGTCATTCATTGGATTAATTTTTCTTAAGACGGGATGATTTAACTCATGCCGAGAGATGAGCAACCACTACTTGAGATGGTTTTTTACATAAATGTTGTTGTTGGTGGTGGTGATGATTATGATGATGATGAGTGGTGTTGTTTGTGCTATTTGAAAAGTTTTTGGTATTATACCTATTTCATTTGTATTAATTGCTTGTTACTTTTCCTTGCGAATTTTTATATGACGAAGAAGAGAAAACACTATAGGTTGTTGCACTGCTACTCAATGTAATTTATATTTGAGTTATCTAATTGTTTGGTTTGCATGTAATTTATATTTGAGTTATCTAATTGTTTGGTTTGCATATCATTTATGTTACTTTTTAGATTCATGCTATATTTTAAAGGTATTCTTCGGGGTCTCTTGTGATGATTTTCCTGAAACTCTAGTGACATCTAGTATTAAATGCATTAAGAAAATGAGCTAAATCTCTTTTTTAATCGAAATTTGTGGTGTTTTCTTTATTTTATTTTTCTTAATGTATTGTCACTAATAACTTCTTCTTGTACGGCCATGGTTGGAATGTCCCTACATTTGTTGGCAATATGCTCATTAGTAATGTTCATGTAGAACAAATGTACTTTAAGTGTTTTGGAAGGTACTTAGTCATATCGAGCGCGTTAACTTTGTCACACATTGCCTTTCTTAAACCTTAAATGTTGCTTCCATTCTCGACCTTTATTCAAATATGGTTGCTCTTTTGTCTAGATGTGAAAGAGGTTTTCAAGGCTGTAGGGTCTTCCTTGTCATTACTATGATACAGTAGCTGTCTTGTTAGACATGCTTATCCAAATTTTATGCTCATTCTGTTTCTACATTTTATGCTCGACCACCTAGGTGGATTTAGTTATCTAAGGAATCCTGCCTCTTGTGTGGCTTAGATTTTTCTTCTTGAGAGGGCGGATTTTAGGGGGACATGAGAAACATCATCTCATTAATATCACATTCTAATGATTGCAATGAACCATATTATCATCAACCAACATTATGTTCAGCATTGCGTGCAATCTATTCTTTTGTCAACATCTAATATCATATGCATCACTAGCACATCATTAGTGTAGTAGCATAGCATTAACTTGCCATTGCATATCATTAGCATTTAGTAGCACATCATCAGTGAGAGTCACTAATATATTTATCAATGACCTGGATTAGAACTGAATATCAAATTCATCTCTAGAGATCCAGAAATCGGAGAATTGTCATATATGATTTGTATTTGGGGCTAATTTAGTTTTCAAAGTGCTATTTTGCTACCTTTATCATTTTATTTTTTATTTTTATTTAAGCTCCAATGTGGAGTTTGAAGCCTTCTCTTAAAAGTTTATATAAAGTGAGCTCAGAAAGACCTTGCTTGTTGGCTAGCTCATTCAAATCCCAGCAACACATAACTACAACCATTCACAATGTCTCTAATTTGCAATCTAATAATCCCAAGTTGTTGGCAGTGGCACCACAGTCAAATTGGTTGTGATGAATAGAAAGTTATCTTGATGAGTAGATTTTGAGAATAAATTAAAAAAGTGTGTCATCTCTTAATTTAAATTTGGTATATGTGAGCACCATTGTCTAGAAATTTTATGTCTTTTACACGTGGACCGTTTAGAATGTAGGAGCTATAATAATTCAGTGAAGTCTTCTCGACTTTTGGAATGGCATAGCTACGAGTGAGGGCATGTTGGCTGCGGATGCCACCCCTCCAGAAGTTCTTGTTTGGTTCAGTCTATTTGGGTGTTCAAAGATTTGAATTTCACATCAATGGTTTTGCTTGATCTAATGAGTGTTTTTATGATCCCAGCATTTTTTTTTATTATTATTTTTTTCACAATGATGGGTATTTGAGTTCATATAACTTGTCATTCTTAACAAAAAATGTTTGGGAGAAGGTTGCCTTATGTATGTCCGTTAACATAGTTGATTTCTGCACGTATCTTAAAATTGATTTTTACTGTTTATAAAAGATCAATGTATCTTCTTAGGTTCTCGTTAACTTCTGACAATATGCCAAGAAAATCACCCTTTGCCTAGTTCTTCTTTCGTAGTCCAGTCAAATATATTTATTTGAAAATTCAGTTAAATCTTTTTATTTGGTAGCCTAAAATGCTGCGTGTATTATCTTCATCTGTTTAATGGGATTCGGATTCTTGACCTGTTTCATTGGTTGTCAATGGCAGCAACTAGTCGATTATTTAACCAGTGTTCTTTTTGCTCTCTTTATTGATCATTGACTTGTGAACTGTTTAACTGCTTTATAGGAAGTGCTTGGTGCAACATCATTTTCTTTTCCATGATCTCGCTGAAATTGTTTGTATCCCATTTACAGGTTGGCAATTCCAAGCATCACCACCAACAATACAGTGCTTTATCGAAAAAGCCTTAACACGCATCACAAAACTTGATCGTAAGCAGCTTTGTTTGGCTGGCGCAAGCAGGACTGATGCTGGTGTTCATGCATGGGGTCAGGTTTGTTGTTTCATGAATGGGAAATCTATTAAATGATGCCAGTAAAGTGACAAACACACACACACACACGTATATATATGTGTGTGTGTCTGCGCGAGCCCGCGTATATATAATATTTTCTCTTTTGCTACAAAACTTTCTATGTTTCTCTTATTTTGGGAACAAATTTGATCTTCTATTAACAATTTTCTTTCAAGTTCAGGAGTAATTCTATATGAATCTCTCATTTTTTTTTTTAATTTTGTTTTTGTATTATAGGATACCACTAGATTGTGAATTTGGATCCATCATTTTTTCTCAGGTTGCACACTTTGTAACTCCTTTTAATTATGATTGCTTGGAGACTCTTCATGCTGCACTTAATGGCCTTCTTCCATCTGAAATCCGAGTGCGGGAAATCAGTCCAGTAGGTCTTGAGTTTCATGCTCAGTTCTCCGCAATCAGTAAGCTATATCATTACAAGATCTATAACAATCCTGTCATGGATCCATTTCAAAGTAATTATGCCTACCATTGTGGTTATAAACTCAACCCAGTTCTCATGAGGGTGGCTGCATCATATTTTGTTGGGGGGCATGACTTCACCTCTTTCGCTAATGCATCACGCAACAATGGATTTGTCAATCCAGTGAAGGAAATCCTCCGCTTCCATGTCAAAGAAATGGTACAATATTTCTTTATATGGGCATGCTTCTTTGTCATATAAATTTCTTTTACTTCTGTTCATACCATTATCAATCCTCCCTGTCTTTTTCTTGCTCCGTAGAGGTAATAGATTGACAATAGCATGCGAATATTTTTCAGGGTCCTGTTTTACAAATTGAGGTTGAAGGTACAGGTTTCTGTACAGACAAGTTAGGAACATGGTGAGTTTTTGGTTTCATGATGAAACTCATCCTGACAATTTCTTACTCCTTTTCATTAATAACGTCGAAATTTAAAAGGATTTTATTTTAATAGATTTTAATATAAAGCATCCCCTCTATGGTTCTCGATATCTTTGTTTCTACTTTATACGTTTTTTTCTTACTTCACCTGGCTGATGGATGATATATGAATGATATATAGAATTCTTTCTCAAAATTATCTTTCAAATTACCCTTGTTTTTTAAAGAATAACATTTAATGAGATCCTTCATTTTGATTATGTCGATTGTTTATAACATTACATTTAAGTTAAATACACATGAGGAAAGTAAAGCATGTTGATTCAATCAAGTTTTTAAGGCTGATACTGACCTTATTTCAAATAAACGAATCCTTATTTAACATGGATATGTCGACTTATTGATAATATATGGTGATTTTGTTGTATATCATGTTATATTGCTGTATTTTGGATTGTTTAACGACATTAGAGAATAGTAGTTGCTTCTTACCACAAAAGTTTTCATATTGTTTGATAGAAACTCAAAACCTTTCAAATGTTTTTTACTTTGCTCTTGCAATGATAACTTCAATCTTTTATCTTTTATTTGACAAAACTAAAGGCCTTAGCTTCCCATAAACTTGATGTTGTTCGTTAAGGAAATATCTGAGACTTGATCCCAACTTTCGCAGCCCTGTTTAACTGTATACACCTATTAGGATATGATTTCAGACTTCAGTCAGGTAGAACCAGTTGTGGCATTTTTTCTTTCATTTTTCTATTGCAGGTTGCATTGTTGATTGAGATTGGCCGTGAAACACTACCGCCGGATGTGGTGATGGATATCTTAGCTGCTTGTGACCGCCGAGAGCTTGCAAAGTTTGCAATGTCAGCGCCTCCCCAGGGGCTTCGTCTCATGTCTGTTAATTACAGTGATGATATTCTGAAAGCTCCTGCAGGCTGCCCTGCTGTTAGTTTTGGCAGGCCTCAAACTGCGAGTAAATGCAAACTCCCTTTTTACTGAAATGTTGTGGGAACATTTTATTTTCTTTTCGACAAATTTGGATTATTTGCATCCTTGGCGCCTCAATTTAGCCTCACAATTCATCAAGATAGATCAGTCATGTATCCAGGCCAATCAATTCATCCCATCAACTTAACCAACTAATTCAATAGGCCAATTCGACTTGTCATCTACAGCAGGTCATGTTGCGAGTTCTCCCATAAAGAGGTCGTCCGGCCACTCATCGGATTAATCTATTCTGTACTTTATTTCGTATACCGTATAATATATTGTTTATTTATTGTATAGTATTTTATTTTGCATACCTCATGCCAACTCAATTTATAAACAGAGATGGCTGCCATTAGGTATGGGAGAAGGAATCTGGAGTCGTGAGAAGAATAATTCCTTGAGATTCTATGGGCAACTCTTTGTAAGCACTCCTATATTAATAAAATTCCAGTAGATTTTTTCTCTTCTTTATGTTCCTCACTCTCCTATATTAATAAAATTCCAGTGGATTTTTTCTCTTCTTTATGTTCCTCGCTCATGCAACTCGTTCCCGAGCGATGCTTTCCCACATAAAATTCAGGATCCAATATCCTCGTAAGTGCAGTGAGCATGGACATGTCATTGACTAGACGAGGAGTTTTTCATGGAGTAGAACCAAGCCAAAAAACTATTTTATCCCCATGAAGTGGACAAGGGAGTTGTTAGTTCAATAAATAATTAAAAATGCTGATGATGGTGATGATCAAAAAAACTTTTGTGCATCTGGTGGGGGAGGCACTGTATCCCCAGATAACATTTAGCTCTCTGAAATTAGTGGTGTGTAGATTTCTCTTCTTTTGATTATGGGAGGAAGGGGAGCAAGAAGTTATGTGGAGCGGACACTGGTTGGAGAATGGATTCGAAGAGAGATTGTTGAGGCGGAAGTACCATAGAAATTTATTGTTTTAGCCCTTGAGTCTTACAAAAGCAAATCCAATTCTCCTGACTAGGTAGCATTAATCGACTCAGCTGTGTGGTTACTGCAAATTAATGACAAAATCAAATTCTATCAAATTTTTACGTATCTCAAAAAGTTCGCCCTTTGTTGATTTAATAACATTCCAAATTTGGTTATTCATCTCATTTTCCGAGTTCAAACACATATTCGTTGTATAATTCACCAGTGTCATGAAATTGCAAAAGAGTTCACAAGCATTATTGTGAATTTGTCAGGACCTAGGAGAATCACTAAAGAGTTTCGTAACTTATTTCTAGAATAAGATGTTGGAAGTGAAACATTTAGAGCTTGTAGTCGCCCATGCCGCATTGACTTATTGCCCAGGAGAAGGCTAAACTTTCACTCTTACAGTTTACAAAGCTCGCCCCACGTAGTTGGATTAAGGCTTTGTTGTTGTTGTTGTATAGTTTACAAAGCTCTATATATCTAGCCAAACAAATGGAGTTCGACAAGAAATATATTTTAGCAGTGGCGTATATGATGCTGCTCAATGCCTCATATATGAAGCTACGAGGGCAGCATCTGCCAATAAAGAATTTCTTATGTTTTAATTGGGAAGTTGATCACCTTACTAAACATGGGATGAAGGGAAACTTCAAAAAGTGTCGGCCTCGCCCCTTCGAGTGGCAAATTTTTTTTGAAGAAATGTGAGCTGATTGCTGAGTAGAGAGGAGATTGCCACCTTTCGTCCATCACCTACTAGTTATGACTCCATTAAGATTCTTGATGACTGAAGTCATTGAAGCTATTCAAAATAAATAGTATTTTTCGGAGTCCAACAACCATGAGAGTTGGAGGTCACCTCATGACAAGCAAAAATTTTATGCACCATAATAATGATTGCCGGATTATGGTGGAATCCATACATATGAGAAACTTGATTGAAGAATTGATCAAACCCAAAAAGTTTGATGTGTTCATTGCACTTGAGAAGAACACTGGGAAACGAGAGACTATACCCTATGAGAAAGCTCGCAGTGAACTTGCTCCATTATAAACCATTTGTATTGCAAAGTAGTCCCTCCTATACTTGGAGGGGATAAGCCTTAAACCTCTCGTCAGTCGAGCCTCAAATGACTTTGGTCAAGATTCATTAACTTGATGAATTCTCTAGTTTATCAGTTACTTGTAGAATGTACCTCCTCTTCATTGATGATGATCATTCGAGCAAACGAAACATGTACACCTAAATTATTGTAGTTATGTTTCTAATCACAAATTACTAAATTGTCAACATTATGGTTGACACTAAGAGTTCAGTAAAAATTCTCTTCAAGACAAGATGAACATGAGGACTTTGATTTTTGTACTTATATCAGATCTACTATTTGAATTTTTTGAAGAGCGGAAGGATTCACTGTGGGCATCATTGACCTATCAATCACTTGGGGAGAAGGATATACGTAATTCACATCCATGACTAACTTTATTGCAGTCAATTTGGTTGCTACGTACAATGTCATATTTGGTCAATCTTTACTGAATGCCTTTGGAGTTGTCTCAATATACCATGTAGCTGTCAAATTGCTAGAAGGCGGAGAACTAGATACCATTAGAGGAGACTTGATACATTCTCGAGCTTACCATACGTAGGCATTAGGTAATGCTCAATAGGAGACGCTGCAACTAGACAAACACAAGTAAAGTAGCATGAAGTCAAACAAAGTCGTCAAAGAAGTCATTACTATAGAAGGAACTTAGAAGAACATTCTGGCTAAGCACAATTTTCAACATTTGATTGAGAGGCGAATTGAATGCAACTCTCCGCAAATACAATGATGTATTATGCTGGTCACTTGATGAGATGCAAGGAATTGGTGTCGATGTTCAATGCCATAGACTTAACGTCAACCCCGGAGCTCGATCGATCAAGTAGAAGATGATGTCAACCTCTTACACACTTAGCCTATTTGCCAGGACGCACAGAAGCTTCTCAATGCTGTTTTTTTCTTTTTGAAGTCTAGTACCTAATGTCGTTGCTAATATTGTGATGGTGCCAGAGTTTAATAATAAATGGTGAATGTACATAAGCTACACCAATATAAAATCACTCTATCCATAAGAAATATCTTGTGGCCAACATATATGCTTTAATTTATTCTATATTGGCTATTCAGGTATAATTGTACACATTCATGACCACTACAATGCTATTTTTGTAGTTTGGCATTATTTTTTTTCCCCCTACCTTTCTTTTTTCTTTTCCTTTATACAGAGGAATGTACTTGAGCGCATCTTCATTTAATTTTATGACATTCTCAATGAAAATATCTTTCTCCAATAATGATTTCTTATATTGTAATCACAACTAAACTAATGGACATGAGCAATACTTATATCTTTTTCAAATATGATTGATAATACATATGAAAGATTATCAGAATCATAATAAAAATATTCATTAATATTTTTAAAACTCTTTAACTTGTTTTGGCTATAAATAATGAACCACAATAAGGCATTCATGGCATGGTCTAGAATAAAAATAATCTAAATATCCACATTTCAAAATTAATTTTGTCAAAAATTGGTACATTATGACTATTATGACCAAAAGAAAAAGTAATTTGTTCTTGTATAATTACAAAATAGACTTTAGTTCCTAGGATTTTTAGACCAAATCTAGAGCCTAAGCTCTAAAAATCAATTACAAGGTGAAGGCACACAAAGAGAAATCAACTAATTTGAATTCACACTTTTTTTGCAAACTAAGATAAATGAAATAAACATTAAAACTTGAGTGTTTGGAAGTAGTACACCGAAGAAGGCTACATAGGTTTATAATTGCTAGAGCAAACAAGATGTGTATATGGATATAATATGTAACTTCGTCTAAAATAAATTTATGTCACAACATATATATGATATGGTAATTAAATTAATTTACATCAAAACACAAATAATATGTATTACTAATCATGATGAATTTAATGGTTATGCTATCAAAAGAGTATAACTGATAATAACTATTACTAATCATAATAACCATAACTAATCATGATGAATAGAATTGTTGTAGTATCAAAAGAGTATTAAACAAACTATGTTCTAGGGCATAAGTATCATTCATAGTTTAGTAAATAAGTAAGTGCAAGAAATGAAATTCATTTAGAAAAATATATTGTATGATTTAGCCAACCCTTTATGGCTTATGTCCATGACTAGTCAAAACTTAGAATAGGAACCCACTTCATAAAATAAATCTTTTCTATCAAGGCATAGAAGAGTCCTACACTAACCAGCTCTCTTTTCAGAAGAGTGCAACCCAATAGTCTTCTACATGAGGTAAGTATAACCAAATGTATTACCTACATCAGGCAAGTGCAACTCCATACTCCAATAGAAATCCTTCTAAAATCAAAGTTTTTTTCAAATCTAGGAGGTATTTGGAAATGTATGATCTATTAAACTTGAAGTTTCTCTAAAATCTATAGATTCTTTAATGCATTAAAAGCTTGCTTAAAATGTATACTGTTAAATTTATGTCATTTAAACTTGTCATCTAATAAAACTCGCTTAAATGAAACCATCAAAATATTCAAAATGAAAAGTTCAAAATAATCGGTTTAAATTTTATTTTATATAATAAAATAATTTGATAGATTATGATAAGATTTTTATAATTTGATTTTAGGAAAATAAATTTTAGTGAATGATTATTTGTAAAATAAATTCCAACTACTTGGACTCATTTAGTATAAATTCAAAATTTTGATTTATGTAAGGTAAATTTCAGTGAATGAAAAATTAAGCATTGCAACTATCCAAAATGAATTCACAATTATAAAAATTATTTAAGAAAATTTCAATAGTTATTTTAGCATATGCAATTTTAATTATTGGAATACGGAAATCAAAGATCTAGCAACTTGCACTTGAAATTCCACTAAAACCAGTTTTAGGCATAAGAAATGTGAAATTTTAGGAAAATTAATCATAATCTCAACATTTTGAAAATTAAGAACTTAATTTCAGTAAATTGAAAAACCAAATAGAATAATTTCTACAACCAAATTCAGCCCATGTAAGTTTATTTCGACAAATTGATGATGGAGTTATGATTAAGTTTTAGCACTTGAATATTTCAAGAAGGAATTTAGTTCTTATAAATTATAGCAAATAGAAAAGTTAAAACTAATTTGTTTCAACAAATATAGGTTATGGATTTACAATATTGCTAAAAGATTTGAATAGATAAAGAAGATGGAAAAATGGCCTTTTAAATTTCAACAAATAGAAGAAAAAAGTTTGAGCATTGGAAAATTGATTTCGACAATTAAAGATGTTGATTTTTGCACTTCATATTATTTCTTGCAAATGAAAAGTAGATTTTAGATAATAGAACATCAAAATTTGCAGTCTAATTTTAGTAATTGGGAAATGATTTCAACTAAAAGTTTTTTTAGCAAATGATGACAATGAATTTTAGAATTTTAGAAATTGCAGTAATAAAGATTTCAACAAATTATAAAACTAACAAATTGAAGTTTTAGCCCCAAAGAAAATTGATCTTTCAACTTACATTGCAAATTCACTGAATTAAAATATGATTCGACACGAACAAGTTTAGTAGTTGCATCGAGTAAAATTCAATAATTTACTGCCAATCTAGTTTGTAGAAGGAATGAAAAATTGTATTTCAGAGATGCCTACAATTTGGTTCTTCCTTTTATAAAATTATCAATATAAGCAAATATAAAGATCATTGTTTATTTTAGCTTTTTGGAAGAGATAAACACGCAAAAGCTTTACCATTTGTTTTTTATTTTTTTTATTCTGCCATCCAAGCCAACCTTAATGTAAGCCCAAAAACTAACTTCTATTAGGATACCAAATATAAATAAAGTTCTTCAACAAATTTTAAACTATTGATTTTAAGTAGTTCCAATTAGTTCTAGGTAGGATAAAAAAAAAAGTTTTAATGCTGAGATGAATTTTGATCGAGAGAATATTGGCAACCCAAACTAAATGCAATTTTCACTACGATTTATAGAAATTGAATGGAGAAATTATTTCATATGGGCACCGCATGCAGAGATGCTGCATGCGGTGTACGATCTCCATCGTCGATCACTGCAATCAAATTTTTTTTTTTAAAAAAAGTTGAAAGTAGGGCCTACCGAAATATATCTTTGCGGTGATCGACAGTGGAGATCGGGCACCACATGCATCTCTGTATGGAATAATTTTTCAATTGAAAGAGGTGAAATTTAGCCAGGTAACTAATGTTCATTGCAATAGTTACATAAAATAAGTCAGCTGAAATTATTGTCCAATATCTAATATATATAAGGAAAATATTTAAAATTTATGAATAGATAAAATAATTAATTAAATTATCAAAATTGTGAAATGTGCAAATGGTGTATGGTAAAATAATCCAAGGTGATTACTCCTATCATTATAATCAAATTTGGCCAAGTTGGTCAAAACGCCAAGCTGAATTTTATATGTTTAGTTCAAATAAGATGGGACAATTTCAGTTTTTTAGCTTTGTAAATGGGCAATTAAGTTTATTTCATGTTTAAGGTGTCCATTAAAGTCATTTACAAGGCTTAATTTATTTTAATTTGATCAAATTGACTAATTTGGCCTAATATGTCCAATTGGGTTAAATTAGGTAAAGTGAATTGTCAGGAAATTAGAATGTTTATATAGGTTAGCTTGTCCCAAGTTGGCTAAATTGGTTAAATTAGTGGCCTAATGAGTCAATTAAAGTCAATTTAGGCTAAATAAACTATTAGGCTTGTTGAACAACCAACTAAGACTAAATTCTGTATGGTTAATTTATTGAAATTCTTTTGAGACTTTGAACTCAATTAATTTTTCTAATTTAATGATTTTCTTAATATTGGATAAATTTATTCCATTTAAATTAAATTGGATTAATGAATATAATCAAGCTACATCAAAATTATACTTTGTTAGATATGGTAATTAAAAAGTTATTAGGATCTTTTGAAATGGTTAAACAAAATATATTTTATCAATTCTATTTTAAGTTGAATTAACCTAATTGGTGAAAATTGTGCTAAATTAAGTTAAAGTGTTTCTATCATGGTTATTTGTTCAATTATGGATACTTCATCCATGATTGATAACTTAAATCTTATGGAAGTAGTTTGACTATTGTATTGATTTTCTCAGTTTAAACTGAAAATTTAAATTGAAAGAAAAGGGTGATTTGGTCTATGTTGACCATAGATCAACCTGAGGCCTCTCACGTGTCAAGCTAGTGGGATCTATTAAGTGATCACTATTGACCTCATTTTTTATGAGGTCTGTATTTCTTCTTTAAGAGCATAGGATCTAGCCATAGGACTTTCTTATTGACTATCCTAGAATACTAGTGATGGAACCCACCCACATAGAAATTCTAAACACTTCTTGACTGTTCTTATGAAGTCCCACTTGGGTCTTCACAAGCTCTCATTTGTCATTTGAGCTGGGTAAGACCAAAATGTTAAGATTCAAGAATAAGTTCTAGAGTATCAATTGACCTTAGGGCAACCCTAGGTGGCTTGGTCTTGCACACACACACTTGAACTCCCCACAAGTTCCTTAACACACCCAAGACCATCAATTCATCTGAATTCACCTTTCTTCCCCTTGGTTAGGATGACTAGGACCAACATGAAAAGCCTTCAAGTTGGGTTCTCATAAGGATCACGAATCTTTAGGGAGGCTTTCCATGGCTTGCATGTTCACCACCTAAAACCATCCAACATTATTCAAAATCACCCAAATTTGTCCAAAATACCCAAAAAATTGCCGAAAAACCCTAATTTCACTCAAAATTTCATCAAAATCAATCATAGCCACCAAATTCACCCAAAACTTGCCAAAATTCTCAAAATACCCCAAAATTATCATAATGACCAAGATACCCTTAATTTCCCAAAAAATCCTAAAAACCTCTAAAATTGCCAAAATTACTTCAATATTCACAAAATTGCCCTCACCTTCACAAAATTGCCAAAATTACCCAAATTGCCCAGAAATTCCAATTGACCGCAAATTCAAAACCTCCAAACCCCAACCTCAAATCCAAACCCAATTCCACCAAATTCCAAATTCAAGTTCAAATTCCAAGCCTAAGCCAAACTCCCCAATTTCAAGCTATTTGTCCAAATTCACTACCAAATCCACCAAAATTGAGTCCAGATGTCAACTTCAAGCTCACCAAGCCAAAATTCTTCATGTCAAATTTTCCAAATTCCATCAAGCCCACCATGCAAAAATTCCAAGAGCCCAAATTAATAGACCATCCTCCAAATCTTTTCCCATCATCGATTTAATCAAAATCAAACCTTAAGTTCCAAACTCCATGATTGAAATTTCCTTAATTTGGTTTCATGATGGCCTCTCCAAAAATGCCAAAAAATTGTTAAACTCTTTCTCATGTAAGTTATCCAAGCCACATGCAAGCCATGGAGCCTTTCCCAAGCCATAGGTGAGCCATGAGAGCCATATCATGTCACCATTACCAAATTGGCAAAAGGAGGAGCCCCTTTAATGATTCCCTTAAAAGTGATTAACCACTCTCATGACTCTCTTAATTAGCCGTAATCTCTTGGATAGGGACTTGAACTCACTAATTTAGCTGACCCTCCACTAGCTTGACCATCTTAGGAGTGACCAAATCCCATTTCCATGAGCCTAACCCAAGTCAAACCAAACATAGCCCAAACTACTTTCCATTTCAATTAAACAACCTTTACAGATGACACCCCACAATTGACTTAACCAATCTCCAACAGTGACCTCCAACAGTGGGATGGTGACTTCCCATGGCCGACCGACCAATCATAGCCTTCGAAAAACACCAAACCCGAGAGGTCCCCTTGTGGCAAGACCTAAAATTTGAACTCCCCCACTTGGATCATTCCCATTGGACACTTGCACTTGTTTTCCCTCCACCTAAGTGCCACCTTTGCCTAATTGGTCATCAAAACTTTATCTATAAATTCACCACCCCTCTCGGTCAAAAGAGAAGAAATGCGTGAACCTTGGCGAAGCCCTACTAAATTGTTCCCAAACCTTCCTTTAGCCTCATGAAGCTCATCCCCCACAATTTCAATCCCTCATTCCCACTGAGAAACCCTAATTTCATCACTGAAATTTAGGTCTTCTTTTGGCCACTCCTTTAAACTCCAAAGTAAGCCTTCAAAAAGCTTTACCAGAGCCTAAAACCACTTCCCCAATCATAAGCCCTCATTCTTAAGCCCTATAACATAGTCTAGGACAACACTTGAGCCACCCTTTGGTCTAGAACATACCTAGACCCAATCATAGAGTAAATTGAAACTTAGAGGAAATTTGTGGGATCAAGGAGACACTTCTGAACAAACCCAATCAAGGCCTCCCCTCCTGGGCAAAGGTATAACCCGAAACATCTCATTTTTGCCTCAGTTTTGACCTTTGTGAAGAAGATTTGTATTTCATGCATATCTAACCATATGGATGTGTTCATTTCACTTAGATGAAGGTGTATGAACAAACCACACGTAATTTAGTTAAGTATCGAAGGAGATCTTAGGGTTAGAACATGAACAGTTCACTAGTTATGAGCGATCGGGGACAATGACCAGATGCCATTCTTTTGTGTGTGTATCGATTGGACTGCGAAGATTAGGTCGGATGAAGCGATGTTAAGAGAACTACAGACCAAGTCAACAACAGACATGGAAATCATGGTGATCACGGGATGTCACATGAAATTTAGACGGGTACGAGGATTTAGTCAGCGCTGCGTGGATAAGTAGAAAAATAGGGGTATTTTCTATTTAAATAAATTCAAAAAATTTAAAAATTCATATTTTGGTGTAGAAAAATCCTAAAAATAAAATAAAATTATCCCCGCGTTCAATGAACAAAAGAGAAAAATATAAACTTAAACTAAAAAATATTTATCTAGAATTTAGTTCTTAATGAATTAAAATCTCGAGAACATAATTAATTCATAAAAAAATAAATATTAATCACCATGACATAAAATTTTGTGGGTTTATTTCTCAAGTAATGTCAAAGAACACCTCTAACCATAACAAACCCTAATTACTTAGGCTAACCACTTTTATCTTAATAAAAAAATAATAAATAAATAAAAAAAAAGAAAGATAAAATCAGGTTTTACAGGTTATCTGAAGTCGGCGAGTAATAGGAAAAATAAAAATGAATGTTAAATATTAAAATGTATTTTTTAGGTATTTTGTTATCTAAAAATGAATTAAAATTATAAAAATATAAATATATTTCAAAATATCAGAAAAATCAATTTGATTAAAGAAAATAACTTTAAAACACCCTCATAAAAATTTTAAAGTAAAAAACTGTATTTTAGATGTCTAAATGTATTTTTCTATAATATTACTAATTATTGTTTAAAATAATTATGGAAATTAAAATATAAATCATGAAAATGTAAAATCAAGTTTGGTGAACCCACTCTTCAAAAAATAAAATTAAAATACAAATAAAATCAATTTCTTTGACTTTAGTGAGCCATAAAATTCATTAAAATTAAAAATAAAATTTTTATAATAAAAATATTATTTTTAGTTTAATTATTAACTAAAAACGATCAAAAAATCATAAAAATTAAAATATAATTCAAACAAATCATGAAAATTATTCTAGCCCTCTGACTTTGGGGAGTCTCACGAATTTCTGCTAAGGATAGAAAATAGTTTTGAAAAATCAAATCAATTATCAATGGAAATTCATAGTTATGGATTAAAAATAATTTAAAAAAAGAGTATAAAAATCAGAAAAATATAATGTCTCCTCTGATTCTTAGTTAACCCATAAGTAAGAGATCAACAAGGTTTCATATCCATCTGAATTCAAACATAAGAGTTATGAAGTATTAACCCTATAAGTAAAATTGTAATTTTTGATTTCTATACTCTAATTAAAATTTAGGTTAAACTATATGGTAAAAGGGTAATATTTTTGATAAAATCCCTCTGAGATAATTGAAACATAGGGGTAGAAGGGTAGAAACTAAGTCACACTATTTTCTACTAAAGGTTATAATTATAATTATTCAAATTGTTAAGGACTGGAAGTTTACCAAATTTAGATGATTCAAGTGTGAGAGGGCACAAGTTAGAAAGTAAATAACCCACTGATTTGAAACCCCAAACCAATGGCCAAGTACAATTGTTAGTCGCCAAATTGGGAAGTATATTTTTAATTTAATATATATATATTATAATTTTGGAAAGTAATAGTTTAATTTTAAAAATATGAGACCAAACTAATCTCATATAGAGAATAATTTAAATAAACGAGCACAAAACCATAAACAATGCATCTATCCCGAGGATTAGACATATTATTTGCTAATGAGACTTGATTAAATAAACTAAAGAATTCATGACATTGTTGACCTCACTTTTGGTTGAGGTCT
>NW_018165104.1:157957-158733 GCF_001263595.1 Phalaenopsis equestris
ACTGGTCCAATGGGGGATAATGCCGTCAAGTTGTACTCTCAATAGTTGTATAGTCAACATCTATGAAGAAGGGGATTGTATTCCTCCACATATTGATCATCATGACTTTGATCGTCCGTTTTGTACAGTTTCTTTCATATCAGAGAGCAGTATCCTATTTGGTACAGATATAGATATCATCGGTCCAGGAGAATTTTGAGGATCTGTTGAAATTTCCTTACCGAGAGGATCTGTCTTGATTCTAAAAGGAAACAGAGCTGATATAACAAAACATTGCATTCCGGGAGTTCGACACCGTCGAGTGTCGATAACTTTCAGGAGAATGATTGACGATAAAACTCCATATGGATTTTAGCCGGATTCGGAGCTCGAACAGTTGCAACCATATGATTTATAAACTCGTTGCACCACTAGGCTATCTCAAAACAACAGCCTAGAAGGTCAGCTTATTTAGAAGCTCATATAGTTCGCAGATGTACAGATAATGTAAAAATATACAGCCTACGATATGAAGACAGTTTATTTTGTACTTTATATTATGTGCTCATGGATGTACCAGTTATGCGAGAATAGCATGATGTACTTTTCATCTTTTGAGATATATACATGATATATTGTAAGAAATGGCTGTATGAATCAGTAACAAAATTTTACAATAAACAAATTAAATTTGCCAAATAATTTTTCTCAATTTTGAGAATTTCTTTCTTGAATAATGTGACCTCGTTCGATTTAAATCCCCACCGAATCACACATTTTACACAATGTTGTCTTCT
>NW_018165105.1:0-310 GCF_001263595.1 Phalaenopsis equestris
CAAAGGCCCATATCACCACATAAAGCTAAGCTCATCTGTTGAAGTGATCAAGTTAAGCCCACTTGTCAAAGTAGTAGAGTTAAGCCCACATGTTGAAGTGGTCGAGATAAGTTTGTCTGCCGAAGTGGTCGAACTAGCTAATTTGAGGCAAATGTGTCATTGGAAAAAACCATCATTAAATGAGGGTCCTTTATTTATTCATTTATTTGGCTGTTAGAATAATTGGTATTGGATGTTGAGATTGTTATTTGGATGATAGCTTTACCTTTTGCTTTATGGAAAACAACTAGTCGGAATTTATTTGCAAAAG
>NW_018165105.1:410-2803 GCF_001263595.1 Phalaenopsis equestris
ATGTGATGAAGCTCTGAAATCAAAATTTATCAGTTGGGTTTCTTTTTTTAAGGAACAAAAAAAATTTCAAATTTAATTTTAGAATCAATTATTTTTGCTTTAGAAGTGACAAACCGCCAACTTTATCAGCAACTTGTTTATGAACTTCAAATTTCTATGCATGAAGGATTCATACTGAAATTCTTATGTAAAGTTAGAATATTTTCCTGTGATCATATTAATCTCCAGTATTTCAATAACCCATTCACCATCGAGGAATACACTTGTTAATGTTAGAATATTTTCTTGTGATCGTATTAATCTCCAGTATTTCAATAAGCCGGTCACCATGGAGCAATACACTTGTTAATGTCAGGAGCAATACACTTGTTAATGGTCAATCGAAGTTACAAAATTTTTACATTGTTGAACTTTTTATTTCAGAAATAACTGAGGGGCATAGTGATTTCAAATTTTCAATTGTATGCATAAAAATACATTGCCATCTTTTATCACGTATGGATAATTTTCAGTCCAATGCATGTCTAAATGTTGCAAATGTACAAGTTAACAAACAAGAATAGTCAATGGCCAGTTGAGTAAAAAATTTACCACATATCTTTTCACATCTACAAAAATGTGCATATTATATTTCATTACACATTGACGTCAGGGGTCAGAAAATTTTAGGAGACTGAACATGGGCATCAGCATGGCCTACGACCATATTGGCAGCTAAAAATTAAATAATTGTAATTTAGCACCAAATTTGACCACCGCTGTTTTGGGCAGTAAAAAAATTAATCGTGGTAAACCGTGATCCAAGTCCCTTAAAAGACGGCTTATCATCATGTTGGCAATTCAAAAGTAAACATGCATTTTAGCCCCAAAATAAGCAGTAGCTCGTTGACCTATTATATAACTAAACCTGAAATCTGTTTATATTAAACCAAAAACTTGTACCATAAAGGATCAGCACGAGATCTATTGTACAGCAGTAATCAGAATAGAATGGTAGCCAAAATCCATTAACCTAAGTAAATTGAAAACTGAAACTTCTTCATGATTCTTCTTAAGCGAGGAAAGTAACCACCTCTAATCACTGAAACTGGAAGGCATTTATAAGCATAAAGCAACTTGTTTCTTCATAATTAAGTTGTAGCCCTAAGAGTTTATATTGCTTTTATGTATTATGTCTACACAAACAACCGCTCTCTTTCTAGCCTCCGTATTATTTATATGTTACTTTTCTTTATTGTTCTCCAAGCATAATTCTAAAAAAAAGATGCTTTCAAATTAACCGATTGCAAATTTGACAGTTTGTGAATGTAAATGCAGAACAATTGGTTGGTGAAAATTATGTTCTAATAATTTGTTGCAGACTTTCCTATTAATGATTTCCCTCCTCTGCAGCAACATGCATTCTACAGAATTGGGCGTGGTGATCAACCCCCAATACCGAATAACCTTTCAAGCAATGCACAGGATTTTATCCGAAAGTGCATGCAGGTGGATCCAAGTGCAAGACCCACTGCAACTTGCCAAACCACTTTTTCATTCTATGTCAAAGCATTATCCGATTATAGAAGAGGATTGAGAGCCTTCCCGGATAGTCACATGAGAGAAACATCATGCTGAGAATCAAATAATGAACATTTTGAAACAATTCATCCTTAGGAAGGAAATTGGGCTTACAAGGAAGAGGCTCACCTTGTCAATGTCTATTAAAACAAAAACAAAAACCCAAAAAACAAAAAGGAATCCCTTCTCAACAAATAGTACCACTTAGCTGACGAGCACACTCATGAGGCCTTGGTAAAGAACAACTATGCCAATGTCCCACTTAAAAATGTAGCACGTAATCTTCCCTTTCCACACTATAGATAAGCCAAACCCCATACCTTTCACGAACTTTGCCCGCACCACTTGGATAAGGTATGGAATTTATATGACTATGACTTATGTTGATGGTTGATTCAATAGAGCCTAAGGACTCGTTAACCTCAAGAGCAACATTGTATAATGGCAAATGGCATTCTAATCTCCCCATATAAAGCCAGGGAACAAAAAATTCAAAACCATATAGATGTATGATTTTTTAGAAGTAACAATACTATAAAAGAATCATCATGGAGACAGCTAAACTTTATTTTTACCACTCATCTTTGATCGTTAACCCACAAAATAAATGCAACTTCTTGCCAACATATCACTCTTCTTGCCAAAACTTCATAAACATAACAATTTATAGTAAGAAATATTACTCTGATTTTTAAGAATGTAGTAAGAAATAATTTTTTGTATAGTTTCTAGTCTTCTAGAGGCAATAATCGAATCATAGCAAAAATGTTGAAACCTATTTGAAAGTAATACTTAAGCTTGTATGCATCACAAGTGCATAATAGCCCAAGGCC
>NW_018165105.1:3334-9277 GCF_001263595.1 Phalaenopsis equestris
TTGTTTGTATATATTAATATATATAATATATTATATTAATTATATATCTTATATTATATAAATATATAATATCTATATTACTAGTATAGTCTATAAATATATTATTATTAATAATTTATTGTACATTATAATTTACAAGATTTAATTTTTAAAATATGACAAATTTTTGGAGTATATAATTAATTTTAAAATATCATGATTTTTTTTATATTTATTTATTTTAATTTTTTTTATATTTCAAAAAATAACGATTCGAACACGAATGAACGCATCAATGTTTGTGTTTGGTTCGTTTAACAAATCGAACGAAAAAAATTATTTGTGTTCATCTCGTTTGCTTATCAAACGAATCGAACACGAACTTGAACACGAACTCTCTGGCGAACCAAACACGAACTATTCGCAAACAACAAGCTTTTTTTACAACCCTATCTATATGTGATGTTTCTGTAATTTTGTAATTTCCAAATTTTCGGTAACTGATGTTATAAAGTAGTTCACAAGTCATCTAGAGCTAGGTTTAGGGCTACCAACAACCTATAGGAAAGAAAAGGGCAACTTACTAATCGAATATTGGTTAAAAAGTTTCAGTTATATAAGCATGAATGTTACGTTATACATCATCCCCCTTACCCCGTGTTTTCCAACTTATAAGCCACTTTGATAATTCATATGTTTTTCTTTCAACAATTTAAATGAGAAGAATAAGAGTAATGTTTAATTTATAATATAAATCACACCTCAAAGCTCGATTTATGATTCAATCCTTAGATATGCAAGTACATAGAAGTTGAGGATCATGTATGTAAATACCTTTAGAATTTGCATGTGACTCTTAATTTCTAGAATTTACATTCATACTATTCAATCTTTTTATATCATAAAAAGGAAAATAATTTATAGAGATTTAGATAATCTATCTTATAACTTTATAATTTTTCAAAGTCTAGATATTAGATTAGCAAATACACACACACATATATATATATGAATTACAAAAGTTGGTACATATAAACATGAATTATAATATATATCACTTCGTATGGGACATAAAAATAAAATCTGAAATTCAGAACATCAATAAAATATATTATATTTTTAAATAATATTAAATTTAATAAAGTTGAAATTTAAATTATGATTTTGAGTATTTATGATGTAAATACATACCTGATTGTAGAATTTTACTTTAAATGGAATTAAATTTAAATATAATGATCATCTATGTATGATAAAATTGAGAGATCTTCCACAAATATATCAAAAAAAGAAAAAGAAAACTTTTTGCATGCTAACACTTGAATTCGATTGTTACATATCTAAATACATTAAAAGAGTACAAAAAAAAGGTATTTTATGTATTTGCCTAGCTATCATCAATGCAATTATACACGGCTAAAAGAAAGTCAGCAGGTCTATACACATACTTCCAATATAGGTACACAGTGTTGATAAATTCATAGCTTAACTACTGCAAGTGAGAAAACTTTACAATCAAGGAAATCTTATACAAAAATTTTGGCTTTGATGGTATATTTATTGATATGCAAACACTTAACGATTTGAAATCTATACAGTCAAATTAAAGTATAGATGTTATATATGTTTTATATGGTGTTTCATATAAATCAACAAAGTTAACTTCCATAAATTAAGTTTTATTCAGGTAAGCACATTGAATTCTAGTAAATCTATAAGTTTATGTCCAAAGTTAAACACTAAGTATATAAATACACATTAATAAACACAAACAGCAAACTTATGTTTAACTTTAAGAAAAAATATGTAAATGTATTCAACCCAAACAATTTACACATATATTATATATTAACAGAATGGCATATTATACACATGAATATATGAGGATTAACCATTTGAAAGCACACAACAACAACTGATATCAGAGCTTGGTTTCAGATTTGAGGAAGAATGATGGCTGCAGATGAAGTTAAGGTTTCAGGGATCGAGAAGTTTAATGGCACAGATTTTGGTTACTGAAGAATGCAAATAGAGGATTATCTTTATGGGAAGAAACTTCATCTTTCGTTATTGTGGAAAAGACCTGAAAGGATGGATGAGGCTGAATGAAATTTATTGAATTGACAAGTTTTGGGGGTTATTCGATTGACCTTATCGAGGTCCATTGCACAAATCATCGTCAAGGAAATAATGACTGTAGATCTCATGGTAGCCTTATCAGGTATGTATGAAAAACCACCAGCGAATAACAAGGTGCACTTGATGAAGAAGTTATTCAATTTGAAGATGGATGAATGTATTTATGTTGCTCAACACCTGAATGTTTTCAATACAATCACAAATCAATTGTCGTCTATGGAAATTGATTTTGATGAGGAAATATGTGCACTGATCTTGTTGGCTTCATTGCCAGATAATTGAGAATCCTTGAGGATAGCAATTAGCAGTTCTGCAAGTAAATCTAAACTGAAATACGATGATATTCGTGATTTGATTTTGGCTGAGGAAGTTCACAGGAAAGATTCTGACGAGGTCTCAGGTTCAAGTTCAACACTGAATGTTGATTTCAGAGGGAGATGACATGACATGAACTCAAGTATAAGGAGATCAAAATCAAAGTTTAGTAAACAGACAACCTGTTGGAATTGTGGCAAAGCTGACCACATAAAGGATAACTGCAGGAATCCTAAGAAGCTGAAGAATAATAACGTAAATGTGGTATCTGAAGAATCACAGGATGCACTATTGTTGGCAGTTCATAGTTCTGTTTAGGGCTGTCAAAAAAGCTCGTTGTTCGCGAACAGTTCGTGTTCGCGAACAGTTCGTGTTCGATTCGTGAAGCAGATCGTGTTCGGTTCGTTCGATAAGCAAACGAGACGAACACGAACAATTTTTTTTGTTCGAAATGTTAAACGAACCAAACACGAACAATGACCCGTTCGTTCGTGTTCGATTCGTTTTTGTTCGAAATATAAATAATTTAAATAATATTATGAAATTTAAAAATAATTATTATATATATATTAAAAATTTATAAAATTTTAAAAAATTAATTTCTTTAAATTATAATATATAATTTAGTAAATAGTATTATAAATATTATATAGTTAAATAATATAAGTTTTATAATTAATATAAAATATTATTTATATATATTAATATAAGTTAGAAAAAGCAACCCTAGCCCTACTGTTCGCGAATCGCGATTCATCCTTTCAGCGCTCCCCTCTCGAAAAGCTTTCGGCTCTCCCAAGCTTTCGTCCGGTTGTTTCCTTGCCTCAAAATCGCAAAAGGCTTCGTCAACGAGAGCTTAGGGTTGAATGTTTGTGTTCTTTCTCTGATCTCTACTTCTATTTGTCTTCTATAAAGTAGGCGTTGGATCAACTACTCGGTAATTTCCTTGCCTCAAAATCGCAAAAAACTTCGTCAACGAGAGCTTAGGGTTGAATATTTGTGTTCTTTCTCTGATCTCTACTTCTATTTGTCTTCTATAAAGTAGGCATTGGATCAACTACTCGGTATACTTGTTTCAGTGTTCGATATTCTTGCTTCAGTGCTCGATATTCTTACTTGGTTGCTTGTAAGGCCACCGAAACCTCGTTTTTTAGTATATTTTCTTTAACATTTCAAGTTTATCTTCATGCCTGCCTATTAGGTTAAATTTTGAGTGAAGTCTATCTGTTTGTCTTTATATATATGTATGTTTCTTTTCATAAAGCAAGGCTTGGTAGCAGGATATTTGCAGAAGCAGCTTTAGATTATTAGAAAGGGTTGTATCTTTCTCTCAGGCAACGTATATTTTCTTGCAAGTTTGCCATTAAATAGGGAGGACCATGTGATGTTTAAATGCTTAAGAATTCATTAAAACAGGGAATTTTAAATGCATATTAGGAATGAATAATTTGAAGAATTTTGCGGTATATATGTAAATGCATAAGAATGCGGGATGATGAATCAGATTTGTTGTTTAGGGAGATTTATCTCCCAGATTTGCTGTTTAGGGAGATTTATCTCCCATATTTGTTGTTAATGCTCTGTTAATGCTCTTGTTGAAGTACTGCTTTGTTATATTTTGTTTCTTTAAATCCATATTTTGATGGAACATTATTGTTTTCTTTCTTGTTCTGTAGAACATTGTTTGACAATGCTAAGGCTTTAGATTTCCATGTACAAATCCGATTCTACTTCCTTTATGTGCTCACGGATCCGCCTCACCTGTCGAAATGTGCTTTTTCAGAAGTCTGATTTTATAGTTTTTGTGGTCTTGTAGTTCTTATGTATCTGTAGGGTGTTTGTAGTTCTTATGTATCAATTTCTCAACCACTTCTGCATTAGAGAGCTATCTTTGTAGTTCTATCTGAATTTGAGTTTACAGCAAAACAAATTTATGAATATAAAATAAAATTGAGCTAGTTGGAAGCACTTCAGGTTTATATTTATGAATGTACTTCTTTGTCTTAGCACTTCAGGTTTAATCTGCATTTGATGTGCTAATACCGGTACGGTTAAGTCAGCTGGTTAAGCTAACTGGAAGCTCCAGAAGCAAATAGTGTGGAAAGTTAAAGCTTGAGAATTTTGAAAAGCTTAATGGGGGTTGACGTATTCAGATATTCTTTATATATCTTTATGGGGGTTGATAATGGGGGTTGACGTATCCAAAAGCTCCGTATTCAGATATTCTTTATATATGTGGCTCCATATGTGGAAAGTGAAAGCTTGAGAACTTGATAATACTGATGTAAATGATCATATCTCAGGACATTTTCCACTGCTTTGTGTTCTTGAGAACTTGAGAACTTCAGAATCCTTGTTTGAGCAATTCATATCCAGAAGCTTGAGAACTTGTTTGAGCAATTCAGAATCCTTGATGTAAATCCTTGTTTGCCCAAAACAACCCTAATGATCATATCCAGAAGCTTGAGAACTTGTTTGAGCAATTCATTTTGGGAATATCAGAATCCTTTTTTTCTCATTGCTTTGTGTTCTTGCTGGAGAAGTGTTTGTTAACATCTTTTATTCAGTATATTATGAGTAAAGCTTGATTTGAGAGATTTATGCATCTTCCATCTTTCATGATATATTATTAGTATATTTACATACATGTAACCATGCAATGGCTATATTGTCTACATTAGAGCTATTTTGAGCACTATTTTGGAGACATTTTAGGGTTGTTTTGTGCGATGTTTTACAGAAATTAAAAACATCTTTTTAGGGCTGGTTTGAGCACTGTTTTGGAGACATTTAAAACAGTGTTTTATGGTTGTTTTTTTAGACACTAAAAGCATCATTTTAAGGATGTTTTGGGCATTGTTTTACAGATTAAAAAACATCACTTTAGGGTTGTTTTTTAGACCCTAAAAGCATCATTTTATGGTTGTTTTGTGCATTGTTTTACATATTAAAAACATCACTTTATGGTTGTTTTGAGCACTGTTTTGGAGACATTTAAAACAGTGTTTTAGGGCTGTTTTTTAGACCCTAAAAGCATCATTTTATGGTTGTTTTGTGCATTGTTTTACATATTAAAAACATCACTTTATGGTTGTTTTGAGCACTATTTTGGAGACATTATAAACATTGTTTTAAGGCTACTTTGAGCACTCCTTTAAAGTGTTGTTTTCAAGACATTAAATATTCAATGCTTTTTTACACCATTCAGTGCTTTTTGTGTAAATATTTATAATGTTGAACATTCTCAATCTGTCTCAAATGATGAACAATTGCCACTTGCAACACAATAAGGAATCGATAGTTCTCAATCTATTGAACAGACTGTTGGAAGCACTAGTACTGAAATACAAGGTACGAAAGGGAGGAAGAGAAAATCAGCTGTTTGGGAGTATTTTATAGATATTAAATCAAATTCAAAGGGGGTTGACGTATCATATGTTCAATGCATTTATTGTGGGGTGAAAATCCTCAAACTAAAGTCAGGTACAACCTCGCAGCTCCTTAGGCATG
>NW_018165105.1:9377-11063 GCF_001263595.1 Phalaenopsis equestris
TTCTAGACCTCAACCAAAAATGAGGTCAACACTCCGCCTAAGATTTTTGTAGATAATTTCATTCATATTGCTTGTCCGGAGAAGAAGTCCCCATGCTTCTCTAACATGACTGGCCCAACATAACTTTCTACTTAAGTAGTTATCCAGTGCATTTAGGGCCTTAGAAGGTTCCCGACCCAGACGAGTGTAAGTCCTTTTCTTGGGATAGTTTCCAATTTTATAGCTAAACCTCCCTTTCTCTTCATTTTCCATGCCATCATTGTCATTTTGACAGACATAAGTCCCACCTCTTGGAGCTCCACCTAATAGTCATAGGATATAGTTTCGTTACTTCAACCTTAGGGCTACTCTATCTTATAGGATTACTACACTCTTCCTTTGTTGAGCCTCTTTGAGCTCTATCATCCTTTCCGACTTCCTTGATGTCTTCTTAAAGACCCCCACTTCTGATAGGAAAGCTTCTCATTTGAGATATAGTTATTCACCCTCTGTCAATGATCTTTAAAGCAAAGGGATGTTCCTCTCAAGTCAACTTAGTTATCTCTTTGAGCCTCGCTTATCGATGAGTCATCGTCTGCCTTTGGATTTGAGGGACTCACCCCTCCCATGTAGCTCTGTATAGGCTCCAGAGACAGTGAGAAGCTCCTGATTAAAATAATCATTCTTTGATCATTTATTCTTTATGGTATTGAAAATACAAGCAAAACTCATTTTTTAGAGTATCATTGGGTATCTCCCAATATGTAATTAATTAAAATGATACATTCTTTTAGGAGACTCGTGACCCCAAAAAAAAAATGTTCTTTTTTTGGTTCTTTGGTTACGGGTAGTTTATGTAGGAATTCTCTTCATGGATGTTATGTTTCGAGATACTTCGATCTGATCCTACTTGGACATATATTCTTAACCCATCACATGAGGATTTCCATATATAAGCCTTCCTCCAGTTTCTTCTTTTTTTTGTTTGTCAATCTCTTATCGTATTTCTTTTCTATTTGATTCTTCTCTTCTTATCATTTATAATGTTCCGAGAGGGAGATTTATTTGAAAAAGGGAATTATACGATAACATATAAATAGGCAAGCTGACGACTCTGAGGTTAAAAAGAACAAAAAATAAAAAAAATAAACTAACGACTCCGTTGGAGAAAGGCCTCTATCTCCAATGCTAAGAGTTTTGCTTTTGTTATGGGGTTATAGCCTCTATCTCCACATTTGGAGTTCTCGCTCATATTATTGTGACCCGGTTCCTTTCCCTTGAGTCACTTGTTCTACTTTTTTTGAGACCTTGGTTTTCAGTCTATACGTTCATTGCTACAGTTAGCAACTTGACGTATATTGTCCCACTTTCTCACCCTTAACATTTGGGTTGCTGCATAGCCACATGCATAAATGCTTTTATATTATCTTTTTGTTATTGATTTTTTCATGACCTTTTTTTGTTTATTTTTGACTGACATGGTGAGCGAGATAGTTATTACGATCGTTACTACCGGGAGAAACTCTGTCTCCTTCTCCCCCAGTGTCTTCTATGCTCTCGAAGGTATTATAGCCTTTGGTTCCTTTGAGCACCATGTGAATATTATCTTAGGTAGTCCTATGCCTTTTGAGGCTTCTGCTCTATGCCCCCCTCGGAAGAGGAGTCGTACCCACATAGTCACTCTTGTTGCGGTGGCTCACAATGAGC
>NW_018165105.1:11144-36647 GCF_001263595.1 Phalaenopsis equestris
TTCTTTTGGGGGCTGACAGTAGAGGAAGGGGGGACTGCGATGGCTGGGTTTTGAAATCACAATAAGGAAATAAAAGTATGGTAAGATAAATGCCTCAGTGGGGTCGAGATACAGTCGAAGCACCACTCAAACCCTTGGAGACGATTACCACCATGAACGAGGGATAACCAGAGCACTACTTTGACGTTGTATACAACCTTCAAAGAAAAAATACCAAGGGACCTGAATTTAGATATAAAAAATAAGACCCCTAATTCCATACACATCAACTCCTATTTTTAAAGAGGATTGACCTAATTGGGAAACACTAAAATAATAAAGTGAATAAAATCAGATTTATAATTTTAGGAAAGACTTTTTAATGTAAGGAATAAGGATAAAATCAGATTTCAGATTTGAGGAAAAAATTTAAAATTAAGAAGTAGAATAAAAATCATATTTCAGTTTTAGGAAATGTAAACAGAAAAGTGCCATGAAGAAAAATAAGAAAAAAAAGAAATGAAGGAAAAGAAAGGCAGAAAAGAAAGGACTGACTGATCATCTCTCGAGCCTCGCATCACCAAGGTTTTTCAGGAAAAAATTGAGTTGTCTCCTCTTAGTTGCTTTTCTTTAATTACATTAGTATATGTTGAGTTTTCATTTAATGCTAAGATGATAAATAATCACTCTACCACTATAAAAATCAAATAACCTAAAAATATTTCAAATAATATAATAATATTTATATTTTGCATTTAACTTGAGCTCCATATTTTTTCACCAAACCAAACCAAACACCCTTTTACTAGCGCCTAGGGGTGTAAACGAGCCGAACACGAGCTGAGTCCAAAAAATGTGTTCGTGTTAAGAATTAAAGCATGATTTCAAAATTATTGTTTTTATTAAAACATCATTTGAATCTAATTTAATATTTTTTATTCTATTTTTTGAATTAAGACTTTTAATTGATTATAAATCTTTGTAGCCTTGTAGTCAAGTAAATTTTTTAAAAATACAACTCATCAATTTATATATATATATAATTGATGAGAAGTATTTCGAGCCAAAACTAGCCGAACATGAACGAATATATATATATAATTGTTTAATAGTATTTCAAGTCTAAATGAGCCCAATACAAACGATCAAATCTTTTTAGTGTTGTTCGTGTTCGGCCGCATCAGTTGAAGTGACTAAGCCCGGCAGTCGACCATACATCCGACGACTCTCTGTCCGATCCCGATCCCGATCCCGATCGAGGCCTAGGGGTGTAAACAAGCCGAACACAAGCTGAGTCCAAAAAATGTGTTCGTGTTAAGAATTAGAGCATGATTTCAAAATTATTGTTTATATTAAAACATCATTTGAATCTAATTTAATATTTTTTATTCTATTTTTTTAATTAATACTTTTAATTGATTATAAATCTTTGTAGCCTTGTAGTCAAGATATTATAAAATTGATTAGTAGTATTTCGAGCCAAAACGAGCCGAGCACGAACGAACAAATCTATGCTCGTGTTGTTCGTGTTCGGCTCGTTAACTTAACAAACGAGCCAACTAGGAGCTTCTTAACGAGCCGAACACGAGCCGTTCGTGAAAAACGAGCCGTTTTGACAGCCCTAATTCTTTATATCTTTGTTATGCACAATATACAGCAACCAAGTGTCTTGAATGTTTTAATTGTTGACTTGCAAATATTTTTAATATTGCATATGGACCACTAAACTTAATCAAATTAAAAGTGCAATTGATTTGAAAATTGAGCAAATTACTGCTAATTTCTGCCAGGCTCATCACGAGCATCGTCACATCAACTATGCGTCTCGTGAGAAGACATAGATGCAAATAAATAAATAAATAAATAAAATAATAATAATAATAATAATAAATACAAAAATGGGGTTAGAAAACCTCCGAATTTGTTTAAATATTATATTATGAAATGTGGGGTATTACATATGTCACACGATTTGCATTATTTCAACATCAGAGGGGTCCCTACCGTATGCATGAAAAGATACAACGGGGGAGGGGGAGGGGGAGCTGGAGGCACTGCAACGGAAGATTACTGGGGAGGTTCTAATCTAGGGAATGAATTTCCGACCCCTAAGGAGATTTGCAAGGGTCTAGATAAGTTTGTGATCGGCCAAGAGCGCGCTAAGAAGGTAAAAATTTGAACCTTATGATATTTTTGCTTCAAGTGGAGCTACTTTACGTATTGACTGCTTTAATTAGTTCAGGTTTTGTTTTACTCGTTGTATTTTCTGTTGTTGGAAAATTTGAAGTTTATTGTATACTCTTTGACAATAAGGGGCTGTCCGGTAACTGATGAGATTTAAGCTATTAGGATTTAATAACTCTTATAAATTCGGATTTGCTCTGGCAATGAATTTATTAAATCTTTAGGATTTAATAACTCTTATAAATTCGGATTTGCTAAATCCTAAAAAATGTCTGGCAATGAATTTATTAAATCCTGTAAATCCTGTGATACTGTTTGGTAAGTTCTACCAGGATTTACAGCAGTTGGAGTGAAAAAAAAAAAGACGTAGAGTGAGAAAAAAGATCCCTAACTTAAATCCTTAGTCTGCGAACTTAAATCCGCCGATTCACAGAATATAGTAAATCCCGCATTTACATTCAAAATCCGTGAAATCCTGATTTAACAAATTTGAAGCTTTATTTTGTCCAAAATGACGGTCTGGCAAGATTTACCTTACATCCTACTTAAATACATCTCTAAATCCTTTACCAGACAACCCCCAAGTTAGGTTAATTCCTTTGGAAGTTATCTTGCAACATTTTCTCGTGCTTCTCTCTTGATGTTCAGAGGATAATCATTGGGGAAGTTCATGTTTAAATTCCTTCAATTAGTTATTCTGAAAGAGCAGCAATAGCTGGAATGAGCTTTTTACATCAATTTATCAATTCCCATTTCTTATCAACAAATTTCCTAAGCCTATTTCCACTCAAAATATTGATGATGACTGAGGATTTTGAGCGCTAGTGCTGGCTGATAAATGTTGGTATGAATGATTTACAGTAAAGCATGGTTGTATTACCATTTTCATGTGTTATTGATAATCTTACAAGCTATGTGCATGTTTTAATTCTGCAATTGTGTGTTCACTTCTTTGGTATTTTCATGTCATAAAACTTTTAGAAAAATGTAACCTGGACTTTTCTTTGTGCCATTCAATTTCATATCATGTTTTTTAAACTTGTATGAGAGGTTCTTATTTGTAATAAAGTTATTACCATTCTTCAAAAATAAAGTAGTTTACTGAATTAGATAATGTTTTATACTCAAGGGTTTATTTGGGAGAATTGCAACTGATTATAAAATTAACCTTGCAAGAAAAATAGAGTTCTTGAAAGTTGCTTGGGTATTATTGAAAATTTTCCGTAGAGAAGCTAGATGATAACATTTTTACATCCACCACATTTTAGTATATTTGATTGTGAAAAGCTTCTCATTACAAAATTTTTTGAAAAGCATATAAGAAGCCAAACAGAGGCGTGGCAACGACTTGTAAAGTTAAAAAAAACCCATGCTAAATACACCGAAGTTGATTGTAGTAGACTTGGGAATTCTTATATGGATGTGTGGTAAAATTAAGAAGGATAGATTGTTGATTGATTATATTAGAAAGATTGTGGGAGTATTGCTCATTGAAAATATGACAATGAATGATATAGTTTAGCCATGTGCGATGGAGGTCAAAAGATGTCTTCATGAGGCAAGCAGGTACATTTAATGTGCATGAATTTGGAAATAATGTGGTGTATCATAGCAATACGTCTAGACATTGTGTTAAAAGATTCACTCTATAGGAATGAATATAGATGGAGGTTTTATAAAGCTGACCTTATAGAATTGGGATAATATGTTGACGATCTTCATTAAGTTTCATTTGTCTTCTTAAAGTTCTAGTGATCAGATCTCCAATCTCAACATTGAGCCAGCTTCAATTATCTACAGTAGCTCTCATAGAATATAAGTATTGTGCTTGCTATGGTTGGTATAATTTTTGGAATAAAATTAATTATTTTGTTGTGCAAATTTACTTTGTTCCATAATGGTCTGTACTGGAAATTTGCATGCTTTTATTATTGTATTACAAAGATTTACTTACAAGTAGGTTGGACTCAACATTTATTGATTAATTTACATTCACTAGCTACCTTTCCATTCACCATTTTGTTTTTTGTTGTATAGTGTCTAATTTTATTCCACCATACAATGTATGGATTCTAATTAGATTTTCATGATCATACTATTAGATAAATTGCGTGTATGTCAGTTTACACTGTTATTATTTTATTTTGGAGTTGTTTGAGGATTAGTTAGTGCTTGAGAATAAGAGAATCAAAAGATTTGAGGAAACTATTTCCAGGTAAGGTTTGTTAAAAATGTAAATGATGAGAAGATTGATGATCATTGTTCCTGGCAGTAGCTTTCTTAATGATTATTTAGTATCCATTCTCTTCATAGATGCCTTGTTTTTTTAAACCACTGTATGAGAAATACCATAAGCTTTAACATAGAATTAAAGTATGGGATTAACAAATAATATCCTAGTGACTAGGCAATAGAATATGGGTTATGTCAATAAGTAATACATCCCCTCAAACATTATTTTTATAACTCTCTATTTATAGTTAATTAAGCATTCAAACATTACAAGAAGAGGGATATGGTTGATCAATTAACATGGGAAAGATTTGGGAGTGGTCTGGCTTTTATTTTGGTTGCCGTCAAAGTTGATTGGCGTAGTGTTGCACCGGTAGGCTGAAGATGAGTTGCTGTAGTGTTGGCGGGCTTGTCAGAGTGGGAGATGGGAAGTTGACGGAGAGTTTGTGGAGGTGATGTCACCAAAGAAGATGAAGTTGATGGTTACGAAACAGACCTAACTTAAATTTGTTCTTCTCACAATTTCCCCATTCTCCTTTATACACTGTTGGTTTCGTCGGATGCCTTCGTGCAAGAGCCCCCATCTTATTCATATGATACCCTCACATATTCATATGCTGCATATCTTATTGTTTTCTTCTCCCATGAGCTCTTGGCATGGCTTCCTTGTCTTATTGCTGTCAAGGGTTTTAGATAATTTGGGTAGGGTTGAATACGGAGAAGATGAGAGGAAGGGAGCGAGTGATTGCAAGAGAGTGAGCTAGTTGAAGTGCAAGTAAAGAGAGCACCAGAGAGGAACGGGCCAAGGGTTATTTAGTTTTTAGGTTTTTATTTTATGGTATTTATATATTTTTTTAATGAGCTGGACATCCAACTCTGTAAAGGGAGTGGCACATAACTAGTTACGAGAATTGGGGTGTATGGGCTTTGCTGCTATGGGAGGTATGGCACTGGGATGGGCTTTCCTTTTTCTTTTTCTTTTTCTTAAATAACAATAGGTCAACGATAGATTTAGTTGCCTTGCTGATCAAGCACTATAAATTTTCATTTGTAGGTAATGACATTTACAGCAATTCATTGCATGCATCGTGCTTTTCCGGTTATATTTTTCTTTATGATTTGCTTATATACTTTACTGTTTGTGAATAAAAAGCACTTGCTTTACCGCTCCAGGTACTCTCTGTAGCAGTCTACAATCATTACAAGAGGATCTATTATGATAATCTGTCAGACTGGTTGGATTTACTTCTTATCCTCTCAGTAATTTTTTCTATATTCATTTGCCTAGAACATTTGCCAGAGGTGATGCCATTGCCCTCATTTATTTAATGAAACTGGTTATTAGGTCTGCAGGCGATTCAAATACTGATGGATCTATGATTAATGATAATGATACGGTGGAACTTGAAAAAAGCAACATTCTTTTAATTGGTCCCACTGGCTCAGGTATCCACATGGCTTTTTCATCCCGTTTTTTTTCAACTTTATTAAATCTTCTAGTGCTTCTATAAGTATTCATTTTTTTCAAGTACTTTTAATCATTAGAAACGGTCATGCTAATCATCAGTCATTAGCAATGTTTTATTTACCTGATTTCTTTCAACTTAATCCAAAATTTACGGAGTTTACATTCATGGGGCACAACTTTTCAATTCTCTCTTTTTTTGTCAGATGAAATATTTTTCAATGAATTTTCTGAAGAATTGATACCTTGAGAGCTTAGATTGAGCATTCTTGTTTAATAATGGGGTGTATCTTTTAAATGACAGACTTTCTGAACATATGAGTGTTCATAATATTATTGTGCTTTGATTTTGACTTCTATAATTTTATTTAAACGGATAAATAAATGCAACGATCGGAGTTTCAAATATCAATCAACAAGTTTAGGCTTTGGTTGTATGTGTTTACTGTGTATCATGATTAGCTACTGCCCTGCATGTGAAAAAGCAGAAGAAAACCACTAATTGACGTATGGGAGTCTTAGTGCCTTATCCCTTTTAAGATTTATCAATTGAATTTTGTCCTCATTTATGTCTCTTTGTGCCATCTCTCGCATGCTGTTCATATTTCAGATGATATCCGTTGGTGTCAAATGGCATTTTTTGGATCTGCATCACTAGCAACATTTTGATTCTTTCCCCCATTGAAATATTGATTTTGTATCACTATATTAAAAGCTACAAAGTGTGTACAAAACTGTGCCTTTAGGCATTTACAAAAGGAGCCATATCTTCTAAATGAAGAGAAAAGAGAGCATGTTGTTCATTTACACGTTTCAAAGTAAAATCCCCTTGAAGGGCAAAGTGGGCATAACAATGTGCAACTCTATTTCCATCTCCAACTATGTGTTAAAATATAACTTGTTTGTACTGCAAGAGGAAAGCAAAACCTGGTTTGGCTTGTTGGTAGGCTTGCCAAACTCTTCCATGCATGGATTCTCTAAATAAGTTGATCACATTCACATTGTACCCCCTCTATGATGATGCCTTTGATCTCAATCATCCATGGTTCAATGATGAGTTGAAGGGAATAGCTTGAACTTTTGCTTGCATTGCGATGATTTGCTTGTAGAACCAGACTCCATAAAGATACAAAATAGATACCAACCCTCATCCTGTATTGCGTTCCTTTTCTAATGGCAACACCTCTTATTTTCTTCTATTTTTTTCTTATTTAGTAGAGGAGTTGGTGTGAAGTTTCAGAGGCGAATAAGAACCTCTTAGATAAAGAAATGCATTCCTCTAATATGTAATTATATATTTAAAATTTTATTTTACGTAAAAATAATTTCAATTTAAATTAAGATTTTAATTTTTTCTGAGGGATTAAATGGTCAAATAATCATGAAGTATTTTTACACCAGCATTTATTAGACTAATTTGCAACTATTATTTGTGTGACTTTCATAACTTCCCTTGTGACAATTTGCTGAGAGAAGTTTTATAGAGTTGCAACATTATTGAAAGAATCCATGGTATTTGTGTAAAAATAGTCAACTAATTATACATTTTAAATAAGATATGTAAATTTTGAGAAGTTCCTAAATAAAGTTAGGTGCTTTGCTATATAAAATATCTCTTAATACTCTTTTAATAATACTGGTAAATTCCTGTGTACCATAAAACTGTAGACCTCAACATGCTTTTCATGAGCTTAGCAGATATGGACACACTTCTCATACACCTAACATGTGCCAAGTTGAAAATCATGCTTTTAGTACATGTGCAATAAGCAGTAGAAAATAGGCTCTTTATACGAGAATATATGATTAATGTCAGAGGTTGAAAGGAAAATGGGACCAAAGGTTTCATGGATAGAAATTATTTAGAACGTTTTGTGAAGATTAAGTTTAACACCTCATACAACACCGCAAAAAATCATTGAGAAATAAATCTTTGTAATATCGACCTTAATGATTGAGATTTGTCTAATGAAGATGATAATTTTTTAAAAATTAAAGCTAGAAACAATCTAGGTACCCCAATCAAGAGACATCTTGAGATGGGTAGGATTTGTGACATTGATGAGTGCTTTTCTTGTGAGCCAATTTTGGAAAATTTGCTTTCTCAGTGATATTGAAAGTTATATTGAAGAGAATGCTGGTGTTAGTAATGATGATTGTAACGGGAAAACTTCTTATTATTCAATTGAAAGAATATGTTACATATTTATACACACTCCTATGTCTATATAGTAGGAATATTTCTAATTTAGAATAAATCTTATAATTAGATCTCATCTAATTAGAGTATATAATATCAATCCTCCAAATATACATGTTTCCTAATATATACCCATTAAATTTAATATTTTCTATAACACTCCCCTTCAAGCTAGCGTATGTATATTTATCATGCCCAACTTGTTACAAATATAAGTGACTCCAGCTCTTTTAAGGGCCTTTGTGAAGATTTCACCTAATTGTTCCTCAATTTTTTACATGAGATGTAAAAATCAAAATTTTTTAATCTTTTCATGAACAAAATGATAATTTATCTCGTGTGCTTAGTTCATTGATTAAAAAGCAGAGTTTGAAGCAATATGAATTGCAGTTTGGTTATCACACCACAACTTTGCTAGAACTATTTTCTTAAAAGCCATTTCGGTTAGGAATTGAGATGCCCACATCAATTTTGTGCCATTGTTCTATACAAATTTTGCACTGGACCGTGACATTACATTTTGCTTCTTACTTTTCCATGAAATCAAATTATCACCCAACAAAAACATAATATTCAGTAATGGATCTTCGATCAATCTTAAAACCTACCCAATTTGTATTTGAGAAACATTCAATATTTTTATGCTTATGATTCTAATATAGAATCTCTTTTCCAAAAGCTCTTTTGAGGAAACATAGTATCTGTTCCAGAGTTGACCAATGTTGAATTATGGGGGAAGATATGAACTAAGTTATAGTGCTAACTGAATACACATTGTCAGGGCGAGTCACTGTGAGGTTGTTTAAAATTCCCACCAAGTTCCTATTATCATTCATGATCATTAAATACCTCCATCCTTGGTAAGTTGGTTGATTGGAAGCATCGAAGCACTATATGGCTTAACCCTTAATTTTCTAGTTTCTGCTAACAAATTCAACACATACGTCGAGATCGAAATATACCCTTCTTGTTCCTTGATACCTCAATCCTCGAGAAGTACTTCAATATACTCAGATCTTTAGTGTTGAACTGTTTGTGGAGAGATAACTTTCATGATAAAATTTTATGCACATCACTTTCAGTAATAATAATGTTATAAACATACATCACTAATTGAATGATCTCAGAAGCAGATTGTTTGTAGAATACAATGTGATCACTTTTGCTTTTCTACATCTCAAACTCTTCCACTGCATGACAATCTTACGAACCATACCCCCCTTGGGGTTTTGCTTCAATCTATATAGTGACTTCCAAAGACAACATACTTTACCAGACTCCCCATTAGCAACAAACTTAGAAGGTTGCTTCATGTATACCCCTTCTAAAAGATCACCATGCTGAAATATATTATTCACATTAATCTGGTGTAGAGACCAATTCTTCGTTGTAGCCAAGCATAGGAAGAGGCGAGTCAAAGTCAACTTAGCTATCGAAGAGAATGTGTCTAAGTAGTCAGTCCCATAAATCTGAGTGTAGCCCCTAACGAACAACCAAACTTTGTGATGAGCTACAGATCTATCAGAATGAAACTTAAATGCAAATATTCATTTACATCCAACAACTTTTTTGCCAGAGGGTAATCCAATTAGTTCTCAAGTTTTTTTTTTTCAATTAAGAAATTTATCTCGTCAAGCTTCGTTGCCTGCACCCATAATGGTATAGGGCTTGTTGAATATATCTCGAGGCCTCAACAGAGTCAAGGTAAGTAATATATAATATCCTGAATATTTTTTATGTCGTCTATTGAAGATTAAATTTTATCATTGTGTTAAACAACCCTAAAACTAAATAGTGTTGTACATTTTCCTTTGACCTTTCACTTTTGACGTTTCACCTTTCGCCAACACAATTCAAGTAGCTTTAGTCATTGGTCATGAACCTGTTTCATGTTTATCTTATTAGAGCGTTTAATGTTAGATAGGATTAGTTTTGTTTTGATCAATTATTTTGAATTTTGAAGGGTTTAGGTATGTTTCTAAGGGGTTTCACGTGCTTTCATAAGAATGACAATAAACGAATCGATTTCCAAGGTCGATAAATGTATTTTAATTTTTTGAGAGAGGAAAGGAGGTGTGATAGTAATCACATGATGGTTTGGAAATCAAATGATGATGCAATGATCAATCGTCCATAGTAGATATCTTTGTAGCCTAAGGGGATTGATCCAGTGCAAGTTCCTTTAGTCTGTTGTCATGAATCTTGTTCATCTTTAGTATCGTGCTAGATGTCAGTTGGGAGTAGTTTGGTATTTACTATTTGTTTAAAGGTTATTTTAATAAGCCTTATTTTTTATAAGCAGTGTTTAGTGCATTGTAAATGCTAATTAGATTTGAAGATTAATTGAAATCAGAGATTTGGCTACCCTTATGGGGATTTTTTTGTATTCTTTGGTTTCTTCTTTTGTTTCTTCCTCTCTCCAAGGATTTCATTCTTGTATATCCCCAATCTCTTTCTTCTCTCTACCTATCCAATGCTCTTCCTATATTTGCTTTGTCTTTCTTATTATCCGAATCCGTATCATATCATCCAATATTTTATCGCTATCAAGAAAGGACTTGATTGCATGTAATGATGCAGTGATTTACAGAATAGAAAACTTGTAAAAAACTGAAGTTCTAATTGAGAAAGAATTCAGAAAAAGAACTAACTTGTTTATGAGGATAATATTCATGCTGACCCATTTGAAAATAGTACTCTGCCCTTGAATTGTATTTATTCAATTATCATTCGGTACATTTGATATTTGTTTAGACGCCAAAACTTAAACATAAGGATGAACTTTATGGCTTAGTCAAGGGACTTTAACTGATGATTTTTAGTGAAGCTTCGTAGGTGAGTAGCTATGCAAGAACTTACATCAACTTTTGTATATTTTGTTATGCCTACTTTACAATATTACACAAGATTGAAATGCTAGCTGTTCCTGCTAGATTAACTAGTTCAAAGAACGATGAAAGGTTTGCTGGGAACACTCTTGCTGTTTTCATAACACTAAAAGCCATGTGGGTAACAATATTTTTTTCTCCGTTTTGGAAAATTGGCGTTGATTTGTGAGGTTAGAATTGCTTAGTGCATTTTTATTCTGTTTATTGTTGTTTCAGATGAACGTTGCTAAGTATCTAGGACTAAACTTTCTCATAAGGATTCATTCATGTTTATCTATTCTTATGTATTTGTAAACTTTTCTTTCAAGGACAGGGAAAACACTACTAGCGAAAACATTGGCCCGATTTGTGAATGTACCTTTTGTCATTGCTGATGCCACAACCCTCACACAGGCAAGTTTCTTTGTAGTAGAAGAGTTAGCTTTCATGAATTCTTTACATTTACTTCTTTAAAAGTTTAACATGAAATTGGCCATTGATGAGAATATTATTTCATTATCATATGATGATATGCTTGTTCTGATTGATAATATGTGTTTTTCTATATGTTATGCTTTTATCTACAGCATTAGTGGGAAGTCAATTATGTTTTAACGCAGAGATGGTCTAAGAAAAATCAAGCAGGTGAACTAATCACATCTATGGAGTCGCTTACTAAATGGGGTGGTTCTGAAACAAGTTTTGCTGGGCTGGTATATCATATTTGGGTTCTGTCAGATATATGTGCTTATAACAGTCGTGCCAGCCCATCCTAATCCATCCTTGACCGTGAAAAGATCAGATTATAATACCTGGGCTGGGCCAGTCTATTTAACTAATGGGGTTATGTAAAATAAATAGGCTAGCCTATATTTCAAGAACAACCCAGACAAAACTAGAACACCCCAGACAAAACTATATAATTTCATTTAATTTTGTCAAGGGTAAACCATTAATGAAAAATGCTGTTTGTTACAAGGGCTCTAAGTTCTCATTTTTTTTAGTATATATATACCTGAATCGACTTCTCTTTCTTGAATTCAAATTTATCTTTCATTTTTTTTATTCTCAAAAAATGAATTTGATTGAAAAGACTGCTCATACTTAAAAAAATTAAATCTTTCCCAGACTTTCTAAATTGGTAATTTTTCCAAGACATTTTTTCGTTTATAAACAAATTATTTTTTTATCCTTATCTTATATGATATCAGAAATTTTCGAAGTACTTGTCAATTTTAACTTTACTTTTAAAATTTTACTTGTCCATTTTCCAATAGTTAAAAAATTTCAAACCACCCAATAATTAGAATATATATTTTTCTCTACTAGCCATTTTTGCTTCTAGAATTCTTTGAACCACCTCAAAGTTAAGAAAATACCATAATATTCCTATAACCAGTTATTAGATTTTTCACCACCTTTTTAACTTTTGTCAGTTTTGAAATGAAAAACTTAGGATTGAAATGAATTGTGCTCTTGTGCTATGGGATTGTAAATACCAATATCATGCAATTAAGAGAGTTCTTTTGAAAGAAATAAAAAAGTAAGATTTTTCTGAAAAAAATAAATTCTAGACATTTCTTGATCTATAGCTAATATGAAAATTAGATAGGAAATGCTTATCACTTGCTTTACTATCTTTTATATAATGTCAAAGCAAATGCTGACTTTATTCCGTTGTTTGTATTTAAGGACAGATAATCCTCCATAGCAAGAAATCTATGTTTTTTTTTTAATCCACTTGTGATGACGGTACCAAAGACCTGGGGGAAGGATCTGCAGTGGTTTTGAGAGAGCTCAAGAATCAGAAAGCAATAACAAAAGAGATCGAGGAATGATTGTGGCTAGTGATGAGAAGGATTTTGAGGGTTTATGTGACGTGTAGGTGATAATGAGAGAGAAGAGAAGCTGAGACTTCAATCTGATTGACTCATGTGTAATTGGCTAGAGAGGCTGGCTCATTTAGGTAGTTCAATCAAACAAGATTTTAGGTTCATTCCATAAAATATTTGTAACCATTTAAATTTGCTTATTTAAGCTTATAATAGGCCAGCTTAACAGGTTCGTTGGCAGCTCGATCCAGTTGACACCTCATATGGGCTTAATCAACCACATATGAAGTCCCGTAGGTTTTCATTAGGGTTTTTGGTCAAATCTAACCTTTACCAACCTTTCAGATCACAGCTAACTTGACTGAATCCCTTTTTAAACTGTTAGTACACTTTGTGGCATGTGATTCCTGAACACTGGTCATTCGTATTGGATTTTACAATTTTTCCTTTGAATCAATATGGTTCAGAGAATCATACATAATTAGTGAAGACAATCTAAAACTTTATTAGAACATAAACCGTGTAGCTTTGAGGTTTAATACTAATAAACTAGATGAAATCATTTGATTAACTATTTTAGATGTCATCTGATTTTTGTGTATGTTGGCCCAAGCTGTATGTTTTGTTAAGTAGCATGTTAGGAAACATTCACCTGTAGTTTGGTTTGCTCATCTCTTTGAAGTCGAATAATCAAAATCGCACTGATTTGAACCTTAAAAGAAGATTTGGTTTGCTCATCTCTTTGAAGTCGAATAATCAAAATCACACTGATTTGAACCTTAAAAGTTACATGAAGGTGCCGTTGGATTTCTTTCAATTTAATTGTATTTGTTCGAATAATCAAAATCGCACTGATTTGAACCTTAAAAGTTACATGAAGGTGACCGTTGGATTTCTTTCAATTTAATTGTATTTGTTTGTTGTGAAACTTAATACATATTTATTCATTACTGGCATGATCTAGTTTATCTTTATCTGTGCTGTTATGATGTTCTTTGAAAACTTGAGAATTTTAGCCTTCCTAGATGCTCAATTTCCTCCATGAATTTTTTCTCTTAATTTGGTGGAATGTGATTGATTTTGTAGGCAGGATATGTTGGTGAAGATGTGGAGTCCATACTTTACAAACTTTTGATGGTATTTGCTGATTTCAGTCATTATTTTTCTCGTCATTCTTTCTTATATCTGCATATTTGATGAGAAAAATGTGAATTTTTATTACTTGAATGTGCAAAGTCAGTAGTAACTCTTTTCTATGTCTATCCAATTGATGTGTCGTTCAGCCCCTATTCTACTCAAACTACAATGTCATAGCATTAAGCTCTTGGATTGTAGTTGAATTTAATTACGTCATCAACTATTTATCCATGCAAATTAGCAGCAATCTTAATAAATGAAGAAATCTAATTTATTTATCATTTTAGTATGAAATCGGTAGTGAACATCTAACAAGAAATGGTGCATTTTAGCTTTTGTAAAGTGCTCATTGAAATGAGATTTCTATATCCTACTTATCAAGTTCTTGGACTTGTTATGAATGTAATTTCTAAATCCCAGTTTACATGTATTTTCAAACGGTGTACTTCCAAGTTAGTTTTTAGTGGGAACAACACAGTTAGATAATTTAATATAGCATTTTCAAGGAATTAAGCGCTATGCAATTCACAAGAATTTTTTTTTTTTTAATGGCCAAAGTGCAAAGTGAAAGCGGTGTTTTTACTAACTTAAAGGTTCATGAGTTGTTTGTCATATATACGGAAAATATGCATACAATAGTTTTTTAATTACTCAAACTTAAATTACATGAAGTAATTTACCAACAAGTATCTTCTCCACGAAATGTTGTTCCATAGGCTTTTTAACCTTTAATTTAAGTTTTTTGAGGACCGAATAGCTTTTGTCATCTTCAGGAGCCCGAATAGCTTTTGTCATCTTCAGGAGCGAGGGTTATAAAAAACGCTCTATTAGCAGAGAATGGTTGAGGCTTAGTTGGAATGTCTATTGACGTCACCTTGCAGCTCATAAAGCATAAGCTATTCTTCCAATCACACACTTTATTCTCTAGTCTGAATTTTCCAAATGACGGTAGCAATGAAAAGGATGAATCCCTCTTTATATGCCTTCACAGTGAATAAATGACAAAATCGGTTGAAAGATCGATGCATCTTCTTGAATCTCGTATACAAAATCATCGTGCTATACTCACAAATGTGTTGGGTCTTATCTGAGTTGATACTACTACGCAGTAGTTAAGAGTATCTACAAATCGACACACAAGGGAAATCTTAGCCTAACCCGGATTGATCTTTATAGTAGCAGATTTCATTATCATCTATCAAGTTTAGGAATTCATCTTCCCCCATTAGGCGAAGCTTGGCAGCATCTCCAAAGTCATAATTTGCTTGCAAAACATTTATACTAATTCTTCCTAACTTGGACTTTCCTACAAACGAACCTTTTGTAAATGCCTGGTTGCTATTGTAAAAGACAGAAGCCATCTTTTGGAAACAGAGTGGAGGTATTAATGTTGACCTCATTTTTAGTAAGGTCCCAGTCTCCTACTCTTAGAACCTAGGATTTAGCTTTAGGAGTTCTTATTGACCATCCTAGCGGACTAGCAATAGAGCCCACCTCCCGTAGAACTTCAAACCACTTCTTGGCTCATTTTCGTGAAAAACTCGCATGAGTGGTTCCAAGCACTCAACTTCTAGTTGCAAGGGTTAAGGACCAACGTGTAGAGGGCCTGAAAATGAGTTCCTACAGGATCAGAAGGCCTTAGGTGAACCCTCCATGACTCGAATACTCACAAACGTCGTACTTCACGCACGCGCTACACCACGCACGAAAGTGACACTTTTTTGGACGGATCGTCAGCGAGCTCACCCGAACGACTCCGGATGATGAAATGGACCACACGGATGTGTCCGGGACGTCGACTTTAGCCAGGAAAGACACCCATATCACTATGATTATGCGCTGACATAAACAACACGAAAATTGATGCGCATTAAGTTTAATTAAATGAGACGAGTTTAGGCTTAACCAGGGATCAATTCGGGCTAAGCATAGCCCAATTATATCTCGGGTCAGGCTACAACCCAATTTGTAATTTGAAATTTCAAATTTGAAATTACCTCATCTAAACCCTTAATTAAATTTAATGAGGCCTTATTACTTTCTAATTAAGTTGTTGCGTTAATAGACGTTAATCAATTCCTCCGTTAATCAATTCCCCGCCGTTTCACTTGTAATGGGCACATTGAAAATTTGGATATACAGATCGAGCGCTTCCTCCCCGGAGAGACATTCGACTCCATCTTCCTCTCACGACGAGATTCAATCCCCCGCTAGCCTCCACTGTCTCTTCCTCTGCCCTAAAGAATCCCGCACGCCTCTCCTCTGCATCAGAGCTCCCATTCGCCTCTTCCGCTCGAGTCACCTGCTGGCTTCTTCTCTTCCCTGCGCCAAACAACCGCTCCGTTCGAACTCACCCCCTTCCTCTTCTGCATCGAAGCCCTCGACACCTCCCGCCTGTGCACCGAAGTCCTCGCTCACCTCTTCCTTGCCCGACCGAAGCTCTCCTCCTCTCTACGAACAGAACCCCCGCACTCCTCTCCGAACCAAAGCCGCTCGCCTCTCGTCTCCTCACGCAACAGCCCGTAGCGCTCGCCTTCCTCTCTCGACAGAAATCCAGCTCGACTTGTCTTCCTCCTCTGCCTCTCCCGAGCTCCTGCTCATCTTCCTTCGCTCGCCAACCTTCCCTCGCTCGCCTTCTTCTTCTCCCGAGGCTTCTCTGCTCGAGCCCACTCGACAGGGAAAGACGAAGCGCCCGCTCCTCCTGCGCCTCACCCGCACCTCCTCTGTGAACAGAAACCGACGCCTGCTTGATTCGGCTCCCTTTTCTCGCGCCTGCTTCTTCGCTATAGTCCCGCTCTCAAGACAAGCGCCCGCTCCTCCTGCGCCTCACCCGCACCTCCTTTGTGAACAGAAACTGACGCCTGCTTGATTCGGCTCCCTTCTCTCGCGTCTGCTTCTTCGCTATAGTCCCGCTCTCAAGACATTTACTCCCGCTCGCCTGCTTAACCGAAGCCTGCGACATTTTTTTTTCTTCCTCTGCGCGACCTCTCTCAGGAGTCGTCTCTCGGAACAGAACTCCGCTTGATTCGGCCCGATCCAGCTCTTTGGATTAATTCGGCACCCGCTCCTAATCTAGACAAGACGCTCGCCTTCTTCCTCGCTCGGTCTGCTCGATTTGGTTCTCCTCGCTCGACAGGATTCCTCCCCCTTGGTTTCTTCTTACCCGAAATTTGTGAGATTGGTAGGTACAAGTTCGATCTCCCCGCTTAAATTTTTTTATAAGATCTTTAATCGAAAGTGCTGAATCTGTTGAAAGCTGAAAGGAAACTGTCTGAGGAATTGAACTAGTCCTGTTTATATCATTCAGTTTAAAGCTTTTTAATGCATTCTTTCATCCATAAGACTTGATCCCATGATGGCGGAGCTTAACATATGCTGCAGACACTTCATAATTTATTTATCTGCTTACATTTGTTATGATAGTAGCTCTTCCAATCATAGGGACTGATTTTTGGAGATTTCCAAATAGTATTTTGCGTTGAACCGTATTAACCGAATTTATGCCCTAGTTAGAAAGATGCAAGCAGTGGTCTGATGCACAATTTTATTCATTGGGCAACCTGATCTCTGCTTGCTTTTGTTGGTCTTCCTTGAACAACTTAGTCACTGTTTTGGAGGGTTTTGCGCCCCATTTATATGCTGTTTAAGGTTGTCAATCACTGTAAAGTTCTGTTTGGTGTTTAATAGTTGCTGTTTGGAATGATAGGAGGCGTTGTAAGCATTGTTTGCATTTCAAAGCCACCTTTTGGAATGTAGGAAGGGCTGTAAGGTGTTGTCCAATGCTCCTAGTCGCTGCCCGATGTTGTAGGAAGTTGTAGGACTACTACCTAAACCTCCAAGTTGCTGCCCAGTGTCGTAGAACCGTTGTCTGGTGCTAAGTACTGTTTGGAAGCTTAGAGTTGCTGTTTGCTGTTTAAAACTACTGTTTGGTGCTAGGAATTGCTGTTTTGAAGCTTAAAACTGCTGTTTGGTGCTAGGGACTGTTGTTCGGAAGCCTAGAATTGTTGTTTGGTGATTATTATGAGTTGTTGTTGGGATTCCCTAGCTGCTGTCCCGAGCTGTGGGAGGCCTTATGATCGTTGTTTAGGCTTGCTAATTGCTGTTTGGGTTCATAGGAACTCATGCAGACGCTATTCGAAATTCCTAGCTGCTATTCGGAGTCGTAGGATCACCGTACACACTTGCTAGTAGCTTTCTGGAGCCGCAGGAGGTCGTAGGATCACCGTACTAGCTCGCCAGTGGCAGTTAGGAGTTGTAGGAAGTCTTAGGATCACCTTTTTTGAGTTCCTTGTTGTTGCTACAACTTGTTCTACTGTTTACTATTTTCTTCCATTCTCTGCAATTTATTTAAATTCACTGTAAATTATATTGTATTTTGTGAGTTAAACATGCAACAGGGATAACTGCAGATATGCCAAGTACACAAGTACATTTTATTTGTTGTTGTTTTGTCATTGCAATTTGCTCTTGCTCTAACACATTATGGAGATACTGAATACAATTTCACTTTAGAAAATTTCACTTTGGAAAAAAAAATGAATTTTTAAAATTAAACAACATTTTCAAAACAAATCAAAACAAAACAAAACATAACACGCTCTTTCGAATTTACGGGAGTCCCTCGGAGGAGGTAGCCCACGGTTCCTAACGAGATCTCACCGGTTTAAATGGATTTCACAATTCGTTTAAGCTAAGTAAATTCAAAAGAAAATAGTGATACCAAAAACGAGGGAACCGTGAGATGCTAACCGGTGTCGCTCTAATCAACTTAACCCCCCAATGACAACAAAACCGAGACATTGAAATACACTTGGTAAAACTGTTTGAACCTTAGACTTTAAGACTGCTACTTCGACGAGGAGCCCGAAGCAACTTCGTGGGCAGCACGACAAGGAGTTTGGAGCATACTACAAGTAGAGGGGGTCGTCATTCTACAACATCAAAGAAAGTCTTCACCAACTAAACTTCCTTAGTTTAAACAACTCATAGGACTTCGATGTAGCTCGCCTAGCGCGACGTAATTCCTCACCCTCTTTTAGGCCCCTGCACAACCACGTTGTGCAACGTAAGTCCTAACTCGTCTTAGGTTCCGAGGTTGTTATGTGGTACGACGTTAACCCTCTTATCTTTGCGACCTATTTGCATAACCAGTTATTATGTAAGTGTAAGTCTCAAATAATAAAATTGACAGGATTGAACACTCAAATAGCATTTTCTCCAAAACAAACACAGCCACACAGTAGGATAGTCTGGGAAGTCATTGAGGTTTCTTCTCGGGATCTATGACATCCCCTACCATACCGTTTTCTTTCTCCGACTCCTAAAAATAACTGTTCCTATTTGAGCCACTCTCACTTGCTTTTCCACTCCATACCGTGAAAGCCTAAACTTTGAAATGTTGAAGACTAGTACCTCTGATCATTATCGAGAGTTTTCTCAAGTGACCCCAATCATTTGAGATGTAATTAACTATAGGGGCTTGCCTTTATAGGGAACTTGGAACTTAGGTAAAATAAACCCTATTTAATCTTTGTATTAGATAAGAGAACTTATATGATAGGAGAACTTGTATGTCACATATAAAAGGTTCGCAGGCCAAATGAATGTCACAAAACTCTTAGTTTACAGGATTGAGTCTATCGCTGAGGTATACACTGATTTTTCAGGAGGGTGTAATATTCGCGGTATCGGACACGATTATGCAAACTATTGGACTAATGAGATCCATTTGGTCTCATTTCTTTTCAAAAATTAAAACACACTACTTTCAAAACCTAAACTATATGCCTCTTATATTTAAATTAAATTTCAAAAATTATTTTCTTATTCAATTTTCAAAATCATAAAAAAAAAGTTGACCGAAAATTAAGAACTAAGGTTTCAAAACCCTCATTAGTATTAGGGAAGTGGAAGGAAGAGTAACGAAGAATATCAACAAACTTAGTTATATTAACGAATAGTGCATAAGAGCTATTAAAAGACTATTTTTTGAGTAAAATCTTTCTGAATCAACAGTGATTTCATTAAATAATTAGTACAGTACAAACTATCACAAACGATTCACTCATAATACAAAACATAATTTTCAACTCACTACAGCAAGACAAAAAAGCCAAGGACAATGATTATGGGCATCTTCAACTGTAATTTTCATTTTCAAAGAAGTCGTAAGACAAATTTTACCTCTGGACTTGAATTTGTTTGACTGAATTGATTCTAAGCATTTTTGGAAAAAAATAGGTCGTGAAACCATCTCAGCTACTAGTTTACTAATTTCTTCAAAGAAAGCTTTTATTCCGCCAAACTCATTCTTCAACTCACCAACTAATTTCTTAGTTCAACCAGTTGATTTAATAGTTCAACTGTTTTTGCTTCATTTTCCGATTTGAATTTGACCATCTCTTTGGTGAGATATCTAGTTCATGTTCATCATCTCGACGTCAACATTGGCTCAATGATTAATTGCAATCTCGGTAGATAATTCATGAGCGACCTCTTTAAGTAAAGACATAGGAGTTTGATGTACTTCACACATTTAAGCAACAGTGGGAAGTTGTTGCACTTTTCCAAGTAACTGATTAGGATATTCCCTTCGAAAGGGGCATATGCAAGTAACACAACACCATATTCCGCTAGCACATGTAAGACCATTGAGCAAAAAAGCTCATCTTTACCGTCAACAGTCGAGTTTATAGTTTGAGCTTCAAGAGTTTTCATAGTTGCAAGTTCAATAGGAAGCTGGGTGACTTCCTCGAGAATTATTTTTTTTCATGCTCCATACTTATTGGAACTGATTGGACAACATTCTAACTAATTTTCTCAGCAATATTTTTTTCATAAGCAATTTTAGATGGAGCATGGTGATTAATAGATCACCCCTCACCCATAAGCTCACTCAAAGTAAATTGCACTTTATTGTTAAGGTGTTCATTCCCTTAAACTTATCTATCATATGTCTAGAGGGTCTAGTCACTACATCGCAATTGTTCTCAAAATTGCGTTGTCTCCACAACAAGATAAGGTTCAACTTCGACTGGTGCTTTCACAATGACTAGAGTTTTAGCGGTGTAGAAGGGTCTTGAAATAGGGGGACAAGAAGTCCATTCCTAGGAACTTTTTCTTGTTCTTTCTCTATGTTCACATTTTGTGATTCTTTGAGCTTTCTTTTTTTCTTTCGCTTACAAATAAGGAAGCACCAAGTTTTTCTTTTGGAATTTCGATTTGATCCATTGTGACATCCTTCATTTGTTGCAATGATCACGGAAAGAACAAAGAGAGATGAATGAAAAAAAAATTTGGCTATTGAGAAGAAAAAACTCTTTTGTGCTTTATTTATAAATGATAGTAAGGGACACAAAATACGATATACTTTTAAATATTTACTCTTGTATTGATAATTTTTTTGATCTCATATTATTTTTGCAATTTTCTGTCATATCATTAAACGAATTAAGGAACTATATATGTATAGCTGAATATGTGACCACAGATTGAGATTTGAATAGAATATTTCAAATATATTAGAATAAAGCTCAACAATGCAACTTGGCAAATTAGCGCAGACGACCTACTCGGCCAATTAGTTCAACAAACTAGTTTGTTGGGCTAATTAAGCGAGTCAAGTTGAATTCATAAACTCTTATGATAGTCGAATGACATTATGCAACCTATGCTACACATTTAACTATGACATTGTAATCATTTTAATATATTTTCTTTTTTCTTTTTTAAAGGGGGGAGGGGGGGTGGCATTTGCATACATACCACCCAACTCTTATGTATTTACATATTTACTACCTAAACTTTAATTCGTACATTTATACCACCAAAATATTTCATATCACATCGAAAATACCACCATTTTAACATTTAAAAAGTGAAATACACCTTTTCATGCATAGGCAAGATGATATGTATGTAAAAATTAAAGTTTAGGTGATATGTAAATACATAAGAATTGAGTGGTTTGAATTTTTCTTTTTTTATTGGTGTAGCCATTTATGTAAAAGACCTTGAGGTCAGCTCAAGCCTATATATAGGGGAGGCCACCAGAGGGGTAGGGCGACTCTTTTTCTGGAATTTCTAGAGTAACTCTCTACAAACACTCCCTACAATCTCTTTGTTCCTACTTTTTTTTTCTTTTACATGCTCTTACCTCTTAGAGAAATAATTTTTATTGGAGGAGATTTAAATAGACATGTCAGTAGAGTGGTAGATGATTTTCACAATATTCATCATGGTGGCTACAGTTTTGGAGTGATTAATGATGAAGGTAGAGTTATATTAGATATTGTTATATTAGATTTTGCTTTAGCGTATGATTTTGTTATTGCTAATACTTTATTTAAAAAAAAAAAGAGATAGAGCATATTATTATTTATAAGAATGGTTCTAATAAAACACAAATTGATTATTTTCTTATGAGAAGAAGAGATTGTTGAGAATGTAAAGATTGTATGATCATTCCAAGTATGAATTTAAATACTCAACACCGATTATTAGTTCTGGATTTTATGATGAAGAGTTGTAAAATAAAGAATACTATGAATTATTGTCATAAAATAGATGGGGGCACATAAAAGAGAAATAAAATTATTTTTATGAGTAAACTTCAAGATTTTAAGCTTTGTGATGTTCATGAAGAAATAAATTCTGTGGGATAAAATAACAAATTCTATTAAACAAGGGGTAAAATATGTACTTAGAGAATTAAAAGAAAAAAAATTTTATATATAAAAATAATGGCTGGTGGAATAAAATTGTGCAAAAAAAGATAACATATAAGAAGTTATGTTATAAAATTTGGTTTAAATTTAAAAAATTAGAGAACTGAGAAAAATATACAGACCCATAGGGAGTCTAAGAGAACAATTTGTGAAACTAAAAATTCTGTTTTTAGTGATCTTTATAATATGTTAGATACTAAAAATGATGAAAAATATATGTATAAACTAGCCAAACAAAGAGAAAAGAAATTAATGATTTAACTCAAGTAAAGTATATTAAAGATGAAAATCTAAAGGTGTTTTCCTTAGAAAACGATATTCAATATAGGTGAGTGAGCAATTTTGATAATTTTTTCAATAAAGTTTTTGAAAATACGATCGACTTTAGTGTTCTTAATATCGCTAATAATAATAAAACATTTCATTTTTATCGTTGCATTAGTAAAAAAATAGTTGAGAAGACTAAAGAAAATTAAGGGTGGAAAGTTTTTAGGGCCTGACGATATCCTAGTTGAAGTGTGGAAATATTTAGGAGATTTGAGAGTTTCTTGGCTTATTAAACTCTTTAATATTATTTTAAAAACTAAAACAATGCTTGAGGAATAGAGGGCATCCCCATTTTTAGGAATAAAGGGGATGCACAAGAGTGTGCAAATTATAGAGGAATTAAGTTGATGTGCATACTTTAAAATTATGGTAGAGGGTAATTGAACATAGTTTAAGACGCATTATCAGTTTGGATTTAAGCTGGACAGGTCTACTATGAAAGCTATGCATTTTTTGAGAGGTTTGTTGGAGAATTACATAGAAACTAAGGAGGATCTACATATGATTTTTATTGATTTAGGAAAAGCTTACGATAAAGCTCCAAGAGATAGCCTTTAGAAAGTTCTAGAGAAGAAAGGTGTTGATATGACTTATATTCAAGTCATTAAAGATATGTATGCTTGAGTTGTTACTTGTGTTCAAACAGAAGGTGGATTGACCAAATATTTTTCTATTTTAGTTGGATTACATCAGGGATTGACTTTAAGCCCATATCTATTTTGTTTTATCATGATTTTTATTGATTTAGGAAAAGCTTACGATAAAACTCCAAGAGATAGGGGATGTTATTAGTAGAATTGAAGTTGGTTGATTGAATTGGAGGAATGCAACGGTTGGTCAAACGTTTGAAGTGAGGTTGATATAGATGGGAATGTTATCAGTTGAATTAATGTTGGTTGGTTGAAGTAGAGGAATGCAACCGGTCTTGTTCAAAGTGATGGTGATATAGATGGGGGTGTTTTTAGTAGAATTCAAGTTTGGTTGGTTGAAGTGGACGAATGCTCGGTCCTACTGTGTGATAGAAAAGTACCGCTTCAATTGAAAGGAAAATTTTATAAGATGGTGGTGAGACATGCAATGCTCTGTAGCGTTGAATGTTGACCTTTAAAAGAGAAGCATAAAACTAAGGGTGTGTTTGAGACAGCTTGTGCGTTTCAGGATAAGCAGTTTATCCTGAAACGCAGCCCGTGGGCGGGGGCGGGCCACGGGGTTCGACCCGCAGCCTGCGTTTAGTGTAAAACCCCAAACGCGGTTTCGAATAAACTTGTGAAACGTGCAAACCAAACGATTCAGAGGCGTTTAGAGACTTGCAATGCTCTGTAGCGTTGAATGTTGACCTTTAAAAGAGAAGCATAAAACTAAGTGTTTCCGAGATGAGAATGCTTAGGTGGATGATTAGCTTTACACTTAAAAAGACAAAATGCAGAATGAATACATCTGTGATAGGGTTGGTGTAGCTCTTGTGGCGGACAATTAGAGGGAGTCGTCTTAGATGGTTTTGCTCAAATATAGCGTCGACCATCTGATGATCCAGTTAGGAGGCTAGATGTTTTAGATTCGATTTATGTTAAGAAAGGTAGAGGTAGAACTTGAAAGACTTGGGCATATTGTATAAAAAATGATCTTAATTCTTTAGAATTAAATGAAAATTTGACATTCAATGGGACGCAATTGAGAAAAAGGATTTATATAGTTGACCTTACTTGGTGGGATAAAGGCTTGTTGTTGTTGCTGTTGTACAAGCCCTTACCTAGGTATTGTAAGACCACAGACAATTCAAGATTCAGCAGGTTTCAAGTGAAAGGCATGGAATTTCACTATATGGCTAAGTTTGTGGGTTATTTTGGAATGGAATAGATTGAATGCATATTGAATTGACTGTTACAGGAACACTGATGTGATGAAAATAATCTTAGTCTGTATGTTTGTCTAATTTATAAGCACTGACAATTGTTATCAAGTTAGGTGCTTTGGTTTATTTCAAAGTATCAACTATTAATACTGCACAATAAATAAGGTAGATTGCACATTTAAAATTTGAACCTAATTAACAAGTTTGAACTCATTTATCAAGCATTCTCATGGGCTACAAAAGTACCACGTTTCCCATAAATATATATATATTTGTGATTGCCTAAAAACTTTTGTTTTTCAGGCAGCTGACTTTAATGTGACGGCGGCCCAACAAGGAATTGTTTATATTGATGAAGTTGACAAGATCACTAAGAAGGTTCTATAAATTCAAGATGAATTGTGTTATTATACAATTTTGTGATTGAACTTTTCCTAAAATGATATTTTTTTTGCATTTTGCACAGGCTGAGAGTCTAAACATTAGCAGAGATGTATCTGGGGAAGGAGTTCAACAGGCATTGTTGAAAATGCTTGAAGGAACAGTAAGCGATTGCGCACACATTTCCAAATAACATTTTTTTTTTCTTTGCGCTTAAATTTGTGCTTTTCATATTTTCTGTTTATGTTGTTTTTTCCTATTCTTATAAAATTTGCTTGTGGAAAAGAAATAAACATTACCCTCCCACTCCCCCCCCCCACC
>NW_018165105.1:36700-54489 GCF_001263595.1 Phalaenopsis equestris
CCCTCTCCAAACACTTGTCTTGCCCCTGGCCACGTTCTTATCATCTTATTTTTTCTTAGGTTGTTAATGTACCAGAGAAAGGAGCAAGAAAGCATCCACGTGGTGACAATATCCAGGTGTCTCTACATTTAACAAAATTTTAAGGGTTTCTCTGTTGATATATGCTGTAGCTATTAGTTTCTTTTCTGTTGTTATCTTTGGCGTTGCCAAAAATGTTTTAAGAAAAGGAACTATAACTTTTTATGTTGAGCCAGACGACTTATTGAATTGATGCTTATATTGGAAAGTGCACCAGTGAAACTTATTGTATAACTTGTTATTTCTTTGTTACCCAATCTCAGCTTTACCAAAATTGAAAAAACGCTAGTCCTGTTTTCTCAAATGTAACAGAAGTAACGTGTTTGTTCATAAATTGTTTACTTTACCTGTATGTATGCCAACTGTTTTATGTGAACCGAACCTTCAAAATGGTCCTGCTTGGGCCTCAATTTTAGTTGCTAGACGCACATGCTAAACTGCATTAGCTTATCTGAAATGTGGCATTTTACTATATTTTAATCTGAAATGAATTTCAATAAGGCTAATAATGTTGATGGTGATATGTCGCTATGTATTGCTTCTCATTAATATAAATAAACTTAAAATTGGGTATGGTTTGATTTGAATACATAATGCTGCATGGAGGCCCAAATCCTGCGATTTGAATACATAATGCTGCATGGAGGCCCAAATCGTGCTCAAAGTTGCCGCTTAATCTGACTGGGCAGGTCCTCATTCCTGCACCATATCTAGTATGAGTTTTCATTATTTAATGCCAGGTTTAAAACTCCATCTGCCTCTACAACTTTAGCTTTAGATTTGTCATCCAGTTAATAATATTTTTAAAAAAACATTATATAAATTAAATTAAATAGCTTTAAAATATTATAATTTTGGAGAAATTTTATTTATAATATGATAATAATACAACTACAATTAGACTACTATAAGAATGGAAGCTCTTCTCTTCAGACAACTTTCAACCTTCTTCTACATCTTTGAATGATTGATATTTAAAGTATACTTTAATTAATTAAATGTGATATTGTGAATTGAAAGGTGAAGATGATATACTTTTTCTTTCATTCAAAGATGTGAATTATTGATGTAAAATGTGTGAGGCTATGAGCTCCGTTCCTTGTAAAAAGATTGTATTATAACTAAAAAATTACGTATTTAAAGACATGTTTAGAAAAGAAGTTCTAGAAAGCTTGTTTTATTCATTCCTTTAATTGATATTTATATAGAAAACTACCTAACAATTAAAAACTATTAATTTTAAATGATTTAAAAATTTAAACTGTTCATAATTTTCTTAGTTGGTGGGAGTGAGGGGAGCAATCAGTGGCACCCTCAAATCTATGTTAAGCACATGAATTCATATTTTCTCTTTCTATTTTAAGCACATGAGTCCGTGACATATTTTTTCTTATTTAGGTCATGGATTCATGGTTGTTTTCTTTCCTTATTTAACAATCTTAATAATTTCAGAACGTCTCTTCAAACTGTATGGTTCAGATCTACTATTCAAGTTTGCTTAAGATTTTTTTGGGAGTTTGTTTGCAAAATCTTTTGATAAATGTGTTTGCGAGTAACTTCTTGTTGGAACATGAATTGCAAATTAATTTACTTTCTAGTTTCTCTTTCATGAAATTCCAATCCATCTTCTCATTTTTAGTTTGATGATGTTATACTGGATTGTGATCAATGTTAATGATAAATTCATTTTCATGATAATGTGAAAAGTTAAGGGTTGTGTTAGGTAGTCGACAATCAATGTAAAATTTGTCGAAAAATCATGACATGAATCATTTTGATCATTGTGTAAATACTAAGGCGTCTCCTGGAAGTGACGCACTGTATCGTCTGAATGCAGTGAAAAGTGTGCAAGGATCGCTACACACCTGGGTGTGAAAAGTGTCAAATAAGTATGAGTTCCCACATTACGGACGGATGAAGGTAAAGATGTTAGTCCATGAAACTAGTATTAGGATATGATCTTGGAATATATGTGCTATCACAGGTAATTTAATAGAATTAGTTTATATTATGATTCATAAAAAGATAAATATCTTATATATTCAAGAAACTAAGAGTCTGTTTGGGGTAGCTGCAGTTTATCAGCTGCAGCTTAGCTGCCCTAAGAAGTTGTTGTGGGGAAGCTATTGCGAGAAAATTGGTTGTCTATTTATTTATCAGCTGCAGCTTAGCTGCCCTAAGAAGTTGTGGGGAAGCTATTGCGAGAAAACTGGTTGTCTATTTGGTCTATTTATTTTTTACAATTTTAAAATAATCTTGTGGCAACTGTTTTTGGAAAATGACCATCTCGTCACTGTGTAGTAATGCTCTTTGTAACAAAATATTAAATAATTTTTTTATTAAACAAATTATTTCTTAAGTAATAAATTAACATTGATTAATAATTTATTAGTTTTATTAATTAAGAAAACTTAGATTTTTATCAAATAATTTAAAACTTAAAAAATATGTTTATAAAGTAATTATTTAATCATTAAATAATATATAAATTTATCTAATTCATGAAAATATATGAATTAATCATTAAATGTTAATTACTTAAATTAATGAAAATAAAACTTAAATAAAAAATAAATTAAAACCATAAACCCTTCTCCAGCTTACCCTCTCTCTGTGCCCAAAACCCTCCCGATTTCGCCGAAACCATGGCCTTCATTAACGAACCCTCGCAAAGCAAGTTGGGAAGGCAATGGCGGGATAGCAGCGTACATAGACCATCGAAACTCTCATCTCTCTCATCCTTCCACTCCTCTCCTAACATAAACCATTGAGGAAGGTAAGCCTGTTCGCACCATTCTTTTCTTTGCTCGTCTCTGATTTCTCAAAATAAGGAGCAATGAGGGAGTCGGGGTTGAACAGAGGTGTCGAATGCTGGGATCAAACAGAAGAGGGGTAATAGGTGTCGAATGCTGGGATCAAACAGAAGAGGGGTAAGATTCGTAAAAAGCCAAACCTCGAACGCAGGTCGTGGGGTTCGATCCGTGACCGACGTTTAATCAAAACATTCGGACGCCAGATGCAGTCCCAAATGGCCGCAAATTGCGGCCAGCCGCCGCGTCGCGACTTGGACGTCACCTCAAACGCACCCTAAATGGGTTGGAGAAAAGACTAAGGAGATTGATAACTTAGGTTTTAAACTTTTGTATTTAGGTTAAAGCCGCATTAGAAAGTGTAGGTGTAATTATAGATTAGAGTTTGAAAGATGATGTAAAAAGTGATAGATTTGGAGTTTGAATTATAATTCTTAAGTTTATTTTTGATACTAAGATTTTTATTATTATAAGTGTTTATGCTTCTCAAGTAGGTTCAGATATATGTTCTAAAGATAAATTTTGGAATGACCTAGCAATTTGTGATGTGAAAAATTCTAGTGATCTTTTTGAGGTATGTGGAGATGGAGGGTTCAAATTTCTTGAAATTATTATTATTAATATAAGTTGGTTCGTAGGGATTCTAAGAAGTGTTATAAAAATTAGTTGAAATGTAAAAATTTAGAGAATTGAAAAAAATATAAGGTAGCCTATAGGGAGTCTAAGAGAATAATTTGTGATGTGAAAAATTCTAGTGATCTTTTTGAGGTATGTGGAGATGGAGGGTTCAAATTTCTTGAAATTATTATTATTAATATAAGTTGGTTCGTAGGGATTCTAAGAAGTGTTATAAAAATTAGTTGAAATGTAAAAATTTAGAGAATTGAAAAAAATATAAGGTAGCCTATAGGGAGTCTAAGAGAATAATTTGTGATGTGAAAAATTCTAGTGATCTTTTTGAGGTATGTGGAGATGGAGGGTTCAAATTTCTTGAAATTATTATTATTAATATAAGTTGGTTCGTAGGGATTCTAAGAAGTGTTATAAAAATTAGTTGAAATGTAAAAATTTAGAGAATTGAAAAAAATATAAGGTAGCCTATAGGGAGTCTAAGAGAATAATTTGTGATGTGAAAAATTCTAGTGATCTTTTTGAGGTATGTGGAGATGGAGGGTTCAAATTTCTTGAAATTATTATTATTAATATAAGTTGGTTCGTAGGGATTCTAAGAAGTGTTATAAAAATTAGTTGAAATGTAAAAATTTAGAGAATTGAAAAAAATATAAGGTAGCCTATAGGGAGTCTAAGAGAATAATTTGTGATGTGAAAAATTCTAGTGATCTTTTTGAGGTATGTGGAGATGGAGGGTTCAAATTTCTTGAAATTATTATTATTAATATAAGTTGGTTCGTAGGGATTCTAAGAAGTGTTATAAAAATTAGTTGAAATGTAAAAATTTAGAGAATTGAAAAAAATATAAGGTAGCCTATAGGGAGTCTAAGAGAATAATTTGTGATTTGAAAAATTCTAGTGATCTTTAGATTAGATATTAAAGATAATGAAAAATATATGTATGAGATAGCCAATCAAAGAGAAAAGAAAATTAAAGATTTAACTCAAATAAAATGTATTAAAGATGAAAATCAAAAAGTATTTTTCTTAGAGGAAAATATTTAACATAGTTGAGTGAGCTATTTTGATAAACTTTTCAATGAAGTTTTTGAAAATACAATCGATTTTAGTGATCTTAATGTCGTTAATAATAATAAAATATTTCATTTTGACTGTTGCATTAGTAAAAAAGAAGTTGATGAGGCCTTAAAGATAATCATTGGTGGAAAGTCTGTAGGACCTGATGATATCCCAATTGAAGTGCGAAAATATATAAGAGATTTGGTAGTTTTTTGGCTGACTAAACTCTTTAATATTATTATAAAAAGTGTGATGCCAAAGGAGTGGAGGAAGGGTATTTTGATCTTTATTTTTAAGAATAAAGGGGATGCACTTGAGTGTGCAAATGTTGATGTGTCATGCTTTAAAATTATGGGAGAGGTTAATTGAACACAAGTAATGGCATGTTACAAAGATTTCTCATAATTTGTTTGGATTTATGTTGGGTAGGTCTACTGTGGAAGCTATACATTATTGAGAGATTTGATGGAAAAGTTCAGAGAGAATAATGAGGATCTACATATGATTTTTATTAATTTAGAAAAAACTTACAAAAAGGTTCCAAAAGATATTCTTTGGAGAATTCTAGAGAAGAAATGTGTTGATATGACTTATATTGAAGTCATTAAAGATATGTATACTAGAGATGTTACTTGTTTCGGAACAAGAGGACTAACCAAATATTATACTAGAGATGTTACTTGTTTCGGAACAAGAGGACTGACCAAATATTTTCCTATTTCAGTTGGGTTACATCATGGATCGGCTTTAAGCCCATATATTTTTTTCTTAGTTATGGATGCTATTATTGGACATTTACAAGAGGATGTACCTTGGTGTATGCTTTTTGTTGATGATATCCTTCTCCTGGGTAACACTAGAGAGAAAAAACACTAGAGAAAGAGTTTAGAAACTTGAATTATGGAGGTCTACGTTGGAGTCTAATAACCTTCGTTTGAGTAGAACTAAAACTGAACACATAGAATGTAATTTTAGTAGCAGCAGTTCTGTTGTAACTATGAGTGATCAAATTATTAAATGTTTGAACGTTTTAGATATCCTGGGTCTATTGCTCAAAGTGATGGTGATATTGGTGATATAGATGGGGATGTAATTAGTTGAATTCAAGCTGGTTGGCTGAAGTGGAGGAATATTTCGGGTTTATTGTGTGATAGAAAAGTACCACTTAGATTGAAAGAAAACTTTTATAAGATGGTGGTGAGACCTGCAATACTCTATGGTGCTGAATGTTGGCCTTTAAAAGAGAAGCATAAAACTAAGTTAAGTGTTGCTGAGATGAGAATGTTTAGGTGGATGAGAGACATTACACTTAGAGACGAAATGCAAAATGAATATATCCGTGATAGGGTTGGTGTAGCTTCAATGGCGAAGAAAACTAGAGAGAGTCATCTTAGATGGTTTGGTCACATTAAACATCGACGTATTAAACATCAACCATCTGATAATCTAGTTTGGAGAGTAGATGTTTTAGATTCAAATTATGTTAAGAAAGATAGGGGTAGACCTAGAAAGATTTGAGCATATTGTATAAAAAATTATCCTAATTTTAGAAATAAATGAAAGTATGACACTCAATAGGACACAATGGAGAAAGAGGATTCATGTTGCCAACCCCACTTAGTGGGATAAAGGTTTGTTTTATTTGTTGTTGTTGTTGTATATATCCTTAAAGGTTTTTCTCATCTTGTTTTTAAATCATCTAATGTGCTTTTAATCCTTGAGCTATTTCTTTGAAATGAAATTCAATGCTTAACCCTAAGATAATAGGCTGTTTGCTTTTTCATGTTACTAGATTTTCCTGTATTAGTGTGCAATATTAAAATTGCATCTTATCCACTGGTGATTTCACATGGTCAATATTATTCTAACTTTTAATTTGTAGGGTTTTATATTTTTCATAGAAAACTTTTTATTCAAAATTTGATTTTAGATATCTGAGAACTCTCTAAACAACTTACAGGTGAGATTATTTTAGTTTGTGTATAAATTGACTTGTGAGACTTATAACAAAGGTGATGTCAAGATGGTTGTGAGATAGACAGTATTTTTTCAACTAATATTTGATGTTGTCTAATATAAATTTTTATTCCTTCTTCATTTTTGGCTAGTTTTTAACCTTGTTCAATTGAATTTTCACAAGAGTTGCAATCAATCATTATTGTTTCTCTCAAAAGATCCATAATATATGCCTATCGATAAATAAAAAATTATTTTTTTATCAGCCAATTTTTTCACTCATGGGGTTTTTATTGGAATCATCATCATAATAAATAATTTTCTTCACTACCCCAACTTGATCTCAGAATTAGACTTGTTTTGAATATATTGAAATCCATGCAAAGATATAGCCCTAACTTGAGCCTGGATTATACTTCTTCTCAATATATTGAACTTATGGGTTGAGAAAATATTCAACGTGTAAATGGCAGTGGAGCCGAAGTTGGATTATAGAGTCTATGCAATTAATTCTAGAATAATAGTTATATTGAACAAATATTTAGTCTATTCTTCTATATTTTTTTAGTATTATTAATTTTAATTTGATTTTAAATTTTTTATTATAAATTGTGTATCAATTCTCATTGCTTAATTTTCTACTGCTTGAGCGTCAATTTTCAGTGTCACCTTTAACTTAGATGAATATTCATTTGCTCATGCTAAGTCTCACTTCTTGTGCATATGAACTTCATTTTTCATCCTTTCAGATTATTATTGTTGTTGCAACTTTCAAAAGTATGGTTTTTTTTTCCTTATGTGACAAAATGTGTGATATTGTTGGTTTTTTTGGTAATTTTAATATTCTTGACTTACTTCCAGAGTTATTTTTGCAAAACGAGCAGTAGCATTGTATTCTTTGGGTATTTTTTGTCTTTTTCATATGCAAGCGCTAGATATTGTGGATGTCATTCCAAGTAATTTTTGAGTGCCGTTCCAAATCTATCGTCTCAGTTCATTTTGTGATGGGTGACATTTGAGTATTTTCAATATTTGAGATTTATTTTAAGTCGGAGTTGCATGATGTTGTGCTTGTAATCTTTTGTTTCTTTTATGTTTAATCAAGTAGGGTTTTGAAACATGTACGGAGGTCAATTGAGGTGCTTATTTGTAAATTTTTTTCACCCCATTTTGTTATGTGGTGTTATGGAAGTGTATTGGTGAATAATATCTTCTTTATTGGGGAAAGAAGTTATAGTTGATGGAAATAATTTTGAGTATTGTCAATTCTGATTTTTTTTTTAATATTTACTTCCAATTAATTTTCTTACTGAGGAGAAAATGATTAGTAAAACATGATTGGCTTCAACTTTTTATTTGATAAGATAAGCCTATGTCATCTTAGTTCAATCATCAATGAATATAACAAATTTTCTCTTAAAAAATATTAGGGATTTTTATGGTTTGGAGTGAGATATCATAAAAAGAATAAAGCATCTGGTTTCACTTTTATGAAAGGAAATTCTATGATATTTAACAATTTTACAAGTCGTACAATGAAAGCCTTCAATGCCAAAATTTATAAAAAGAGAAGAAAATATATATTGTAGGATTTTAAAGGAGAGATGCCCTAGTTTATAGTGATGGTTACAAATGATGTCTTTATTTAGAGTGCATATAAATGACTAGGATTGGCGATTACTGTCTTCAAGTAGGTATAGTCTATTCTTTCTTTTAACTAGCCCAATCTTTTCCCTCACAGTGAGGCTTTGAAATAAATAATTCACTCCTATCATATATTCTACAACATAATAGAGACAATAAGGAGGTGTTTTCTCATAGCCAATCAAGAACAATTAAGATATGCTATTTTGTCACAAGTTTCAAAATTTCAAAACAATGATTACCGAAGCACAATTGGGATATTTATTTATAGTAATTATCATCTTGCAATTTTGATTTCTAGTGAGTTTATGAATAAACAAAAGATTTATTACAAGAATAAGGTTTGCGGGCTTGGAATATATTGATAAAACTTGACATCGGATTTATGTCCTTTGAATATGTTATCTAGGTTTTAGGGGAATTATTTGCCAGAGTTAGAATTTGTATTGCTTTGAGCTTAGATAGAATGACTTGAAAGGTTTTTTGAGAGCTCTGAGAAAATTTCTTAGTTTATCAATTTTTTTTTTTTTAAATTGCATTCTTTTGGTTTAACAAGGTAAGCCTGCCCTTTTGATTGACATTCTTTGTTTTCACTCTAGCCTTGCGGTGTTCCGTGGACTTTCTAATTTTTTTCCCTTGATATGCCTATTTTACGTACTATGATTGCATGATAGGTTGCCTTTGGGGAAAATGTTTTTATTTTTTATTTTTTATTTGGGGGGGGGGGGGGGGGGGGGGTGGAGGAGATTTAGTGAAAAAGGTCTCTTAAAGGTGTTGTGGTTGTCACGGCCGACGTTTCGGAGTTGTGAGTGTTAATTATTATCACTATTATTTCTTAATCGATTAGGATGAGTGAGAATTTCTCATTTAGGAATGATAGTTCTTTCTATTCAAGCTTTGAATATGAGTTAGGTCAAATTCATTTTTGAGTTGCGCAAAAAGCTCAAACACATTTTCTTTTTATGCGAACTATTTGAGAATCATAATACCAATGCTTTATTTTTTCTTGAAATCTTGGTAATAATCTAGTTCCAGACAATAAATATTTGCTATATTGAAATTTACAAGACGGAGAGATTATCTTGCTTAATTGTTGAGTGCTTCATTTTCATCTTTATAGATGAGAGCAACATCTTTAACTTTCGTTAAGTCCATTTGATAGTTTCCCAAATGTCTTGTGCATTTTGCAATTCTTAGGAATGTGTGTGGTCCACTGATTTCATTTTACTAATGGTTTATTTTGTCTTGAAATCTTGGTAATAATCTAGTTCCAGACAATAGATATTTGCTATATTGAAATATACAAGACGGAGAGATTATGTTGCTTAATTGTTGAGTGCTTCATTTTCATCTCTATAGACGAGAGCAACATCTTTAACTTTCGTTAAGTCCATTTGATAGTTTCCCAAATGTCTTATGCCTTTTGCAATTCTTAGGAATGTGTGTGGTTCACTGATTTCATACATGATGATGTTCCATAACCATCCATATCATGGAATTTGTTTCATCCCAATGCAAGCTTTTGATTGTTTTGTTTCGATGGATCAACAAGGTGATGGATTTTTATTTTTTCTTTTAGAAAAATTTTCACAATTTGAGAATTCCTCAGATAATTTTTTTCAGTTAAAATGATTTGATATTTGTAGCCTCCATAGTTCTCCTTTAGTCTAATTCATTATTCGTGATGACCACTCTTTAGAAGGGTGTTAAAAAAATACACATGAGAACAATGAAAAAAAAAGGAAAAAAACAATAGTTGGAAAAAGGACCTTTGAAACCCTGCTTTGGTATTATATGGAAAGTGGTTAGAAATACTGTTTTGTTCATCCTTCAATGATTTATGCCTATAACTACCCAAAAAAAATTAAAATTTACTAATTACAGATTATTTAAAATTAAAATTTGCTATGCAAAATTTTTTATCTTCGCCGGGGGTGGGGAAGTAATTCATTTCACTCTATTTTTTATGTTACCCCATAAATCCATGGAACATATTTTCTCTATTTAGCACTTGAATTCGTGGTTTTATCCATTCAGTTTTTAGCAATCCTAATACTTACATTAAAATATATGTTTTTTAAAAATGTTAAAAGTTTTTGTTGAATTGTACGAATTGGGGGATGAGTGCAAATCCATTTTACTTAAATTTCATTTGGGTATTTGGTTTCGTTGTGATCAATAAGTGATTGAAATCGGCTAAGATGTGCGAATAAATATATTTTTTTCATTGACAATTGCTTATCTAATTCTAGTGGATAATCTTAAGAAAATTTTATTAAATTTGCAAGAAGCGTTAAAATTCTTACCAACCAAATAAGAAAGAAAACATATTTTTCACCAATTTTTCCTTAATAAAGCAAGCTAGGCAAAATAAATTTTATTTGAATTCCTTGACAATTTTGATTTTCATTCTAATAATTTCTTAAAAACAAACAACATATTAGTGATTTAAATTTTAAAAATATAAGAAATAGATTTTCGGCGGATTTTGGCTTGATTAAGTTGTTCTATAGTCTTACGTGGAAAGTGGTTGATGGGCTTAAACCCAAATTTTTTCGCCAATTTTGAATTTATTCTAGTTGAACCCTATCCATAATAGTCTTTTTTTAATTGTTGTCAGTAGAACTAAAATTATAATTTTCAATAGATTTAAAATTTTCACATAAGGAACAAGGCTTTCATTAGGCAACACCAACACAAATTTGAATTTTGAAAGAATTAGGCTTGATGTATGGAGTCAATGATTAGGGAAGATGCATAAAATGTATTTCTTTGATAAACCCATCAAACAATAATTTAAATATGCATGTTAACTTGTTCTAGCTAGGAATTAAAAATTTAATGAAGTATTGCATTCTATCTATTGTTTGTTGAATCCATTCCCAAACACCTGACGAAGGTTTATGAGGTTATTAATTTTTTCTTAAACAATAATGTTACTTTCCTAATTAAAAATGTAAATAAATTTTAAAAATATTTAAATTATGTATCTTAAGGATATATTTTCCTTTGAAACAAAAAGCATTTATTTTCCAAAATATAGTATCGTCTGATTCTTCTATTCAAAAATTTCTTCCTTTCTTTTCTTTGTATAAAGTAATTAATTGACCATTAATTAGTAAATTATGTTGCTACAATGGATACTCTGAAATAATGACTTATCTGTTGGTTGGCTGTCCTGGTAGCTGTTGGTTACTTTGTGACGCTTGGATGAGCGCCCGCACCCAAATTTTCTTGCCATCCGAATTTTTCTGCCATTTAAGTGGTTTCTGCTATTGTCTTACTTGTTTGTTCTTTTTTATGTTCCTTGTCAGATTGATACGAAAGATATTCTCTTCATCTGCGGAGGTGCATTTGTTGATCTAGAGAAGACTATCTCAGAAAGGTTAAATGATAAATTGTATATTAAATTCATAATTGAGTTGCTCTAATTCTCCCTTTCATGAACTAAAAAGAATATCATATCATAGGCGTCAGGATTCTTCCATTGGTTTTGGAGCACCTGTTCGTGCAAACATGCGGTCTGGTGGTTTGGCAAATGCTGCTATAACTTCGTCTTTATTGGACTGTGTATGTGCAAGTAAATTGGCTGTAGATTTATTTTTCAATGGAAGTGTAAAAATCTATTTTGTATGTAAGCTGCATCAGTAACTTTTGTTTGTGACAAGAGCCATTCAACTTTATGTAGGTTGAAAGTGGTGACCTTATTGCATATGGTTTGATCCCAGAATTTGTTGGGAGGTTCCCTGTACTTGTTTGCTTGTCTGCTCTCAATGAAGACCAACTCCTTCAAGTAAATTGCTATTCTTACTCATCCCTGTGCTGCTTTTTGGTCTTTCCTAGAATTTATGTGCTTGAGTGGACAGTTTTTTTTATTCTTAATTTTTTGCTACTTTTTTTCATGTATTCTGTGAGGTCTTCTTTGACAACAGCAGTGGATTATTACTTTTATCTTTTCCTGATTACTGTTCTTTCTTGAACTTATTTTTTGCAGGTACTTACTGAGCCTAAAAATGCGCTTGGGAAACAGTATAAGAAGCTTTTTAAAATGAACGATGTGAGTATTTTGCTGTGCTTATTTATTTTAGAATTGAAAGGATCTGCAAATTGACGTACTGTAAATGATCTTTTTTTCCTATGTTGTTACTATTTAACAGGTCAAATTACATTTTACTGAAAAGGCTCTGCGGCTTATTTCAAAGAAAGCAATTGCTAAAAATACAGGTGCTCGGGGTTTGCGATCCATACTAGAAAGTATTTTGACAGAAGCAATGTATGAGGTATGAATCCCTTGTGTTCATTTCTCAAGTTAAATGTGAAGTAAGTGGAGTAAAAAAAAAGGATCTTTTAACTATTGCTCTTTGGATGTGAAAATATTTAGAATTCCAAACGTTTTCTGGAGTGTGATTTTTTTTAAACATGAGGTTTTTGGTTATTCAATTCTTTTTGTTCTCTATCTCTCTTCTTATCAAATCTATTAATTTGTTGAAAGAGTGATTTATTTTATTCACTTCTATTTCATATCTGAATATCAATTTTGTGCTTGAACTCTTGTTATGTTGTGTTCTTGTGTGATCTTGTTCTTGTGATCCATTTTTTCTAGGAGATTTAGAAAATTGAATGAATAATTTGTGATCTAGTGAATTTATATAAAGAAGGTATTATTTGTTTTGTGGGCTTTTGATGATTGCCATCATAGGGTCTCGGGTGTCTTAATGCAAATATATGATATAATGCTCATATTAATAAGTTATATGATATAAGCTATCAGTTTAAAGAACTATTCATATCTTTAGATGAAGACCATAAAACACAAAAACATATCGTAAAAGGTAAATTTAATGGTCTCCTAAATAGAAATTTAGGAGTAGCAAAACCATATTGGAATTCACACTGTAATAAAAAAAATTCATTTTGTTTAAGTTTTTGAAGTAGTGGATAATAATAGGGCCAATAAATTTAATGGTGAGTTGGACTGAGTTGGTTTTAGTGGCTTTTAGTAGTTTATAGGTAAATAAGAGTATTAAATGGTTGATAAGTAGATAATGTATCTTAAGTGTCTTTTAATTCTATAAATGCTTCCTCTTTAAGAGTATTAGAAAAGAAATGAAAATGAACTAATTCCCTAGCCTGTGAATATCCTCTTCTAACTTTTTTTTTTTTTTTTTGAGGTTTGGCATACTCAAATTTGTTTTTATTTTTCTCACTCTTTGGAACATAATAGAAAATTTTCAATGTCTCGAGAACTTATATTTATATCACAAAATATCTTGAAATAACAAAATCAATGATAGGTTTGTAGGTACATTAACCTAACTTCAAGGAAATCTTGGAATAGAAAATTTTCAATGTCTCGAGAACTTATATTTGTATCACAAAATATCTTGAAATAACAAAATTAATGATAGGTTTGTAGGTACATTACCCTAACTTCAAGGAAATCTTGAAATTGAAGATCGCATGGTATAAGTAGACTGTTGCCTTGCCCATATAACAAGGCAACAAGGAACAGAGCCATAGCTCTTGTATAGTAGGGTCTTAAGCCTTGTACAACTTCTACTGCACTCAATTATAAATAACAATTTTCGGCTGAATAGAGGGATCCATTAGTCATGCCAAATAGAGGCGTTGGTGTAAGAAAATTAACAACTATGCCTAATAAATTAGCGAGAATTCTAGACCAAACACCAAATGAACAATGGCCTAGAGAAATTTATAATGCAACTTGCAGCACATGATATCAATAATCAAAGGCTGTGAGCGAAATAAAGAACTAGTGGTTAAGCCATACCTAGATAGCGCAAAGAATCAAAGTGAATTGATACATAGAAATGTTAGAATATTAATGAATACAACTCATTCTCAGGTGATTATCATAGGCATGCCTATCTTGAAAACGGCTACTTCTAAACGGAATAACTACTAAAATGACATGAAACAACCTAAAAAAAAGCTATGCTTTGACTGTCAAACCACTCAATTCAACTTGTTTTATTTATTTATTTTTCTTGATGAGTATACGCTTTGAGGTTAATCTCAAATTTGCTTGATTTGTGTAATTAATAATTGTCATGTAAACTAATCCATATTTATTGTGCTCCCTGAGTAATTTGAGAATTTCTGCCAATGCACAAGATAGCATCACACCATCAATTGACACTCCAAGTGTCCATTGATAAGTTGGAAGTGATTAAAATGCACATGTAAACAATCATTGCAAACATAATAACTTAGAGAAAAGAGGTATTGGATCCTAAGAATTTATTTAGTACTCAGTCAATTTTTTAAACTCGGCCATAGAACATAAAGCAAAAACTTATTTGCTAAAGAATACATCCTAATAAAAGTAAATATGAGTGGAGTAAACCTAATAAAATATAATTCAGTTATTCCCAAAAGACAACATGGTAAATAAAGAAATGAAATATTTAATTAGTCTCATTGTCAACCTCACTTATAAGTAAAGATATCACATTCATTTTAAATTCTCCTGGGATATGAATTATGAAGAACTCTTCCTGGAGTGTTAATTTGAAGCTATTCAATCAGAAGGTCAAGGGATATGTGGTCAAGCTTGTTATGAATTCCCTGTGAGTTGTTCGATGTTGGGTGATCTCTCCATTAAATCAAACAATGTTGTTCAATTGAAGGACTTAGTATAGCCTCATTTGACAAAATTTGCTCAACAATTAATATCAATGAAAAGGGTTAGTGGCAAATCAAAACCTATGGAAGGTATGCACAAATCTATTTGAAGAAGTATTTATATATGATAGTAGATTCTTAATATTGAAAGTCAGACTATCATTCATCTTGGAAGGAAAAATAATAGTTTATGCCTTTTTTTCAAGTTTTTAAAGTACTTGGTAGGGTTTTGAGGCTCAAACAAGGTGTTTCTTAAAGGGGCTACATGGGAAGCTTTTGAAGCCAATATAAAGGAACATATAATCATCTCTATATTCTCTAAATTTCTATGGACATTTGTTGTAGTTTTATACTTTTCACTTTGCAAATCAATTTGTCAAAATGTAAGTTATACACATGCTTAACAAATTGTGCATTAAAAGAATATGCATGGACATGTATTGCTATGAAATCTCTAGGATTTCGTGGTTGTCCCATTTATCTTATCAAAGGTCGACTTTCGTCATTTTAGTATTGATACTTATAAGCAAATTTAGTCGTGGTTAAGAGTAATATTCGCAACTTTCGTTTGTCCTTTCATGTAGTTTTGAAAGGCAGATGATGTATTGAATGTTTCCATATAATGGAAGTTGTATCATATATAATGGAAGTGGGGAGGCCATGTAGGCAATCAATTTTTTTAAAGAACAATTTGTACAAATGAGAGGCATCATTACGTTAGAATAATGAATGAAATATGTTATTTTAGAGAACTCATGAACTACTATTAATATGAATTCATTTCCATTGATAGTCTTCGGCATGTCAACATGAAGTCCTTGTGATGTATTATCTTGATGCATTAGGTAAAAGATAGAGGAGTATTTCAGCCTGTCCTCTGCTTAACTTTTATTTTTCTTTGTGTGAATTTGATACAGGTTTTTTATTCTAGCAACATTCTTCAAATAGTAAATGATAATAAAATTTTTTCTGTTTCAAACATATGATCTTACCACTTTATATTTTTCCAGTTAACTCTAATACAAGAAGATATTGTAAATCGAGGGATGCATATTTTTGATGCCTTTAAGAGTAAACCATTACATTGTTGCAATCAATAAAATTTGATTATTTTATAGATCAAGATGGATCATATGAAAATCGGGCATGCTGATACCCATCTTCTATTAACTTATACTTTTACGCTTTCATATAAGCAAGTTAAAACTCTACTTTTTGCATCATCTATCTTATTTTTTGATTCGTCAGCAATATTTAAGAATAAAAGAATAGTCTTACTAAAATGCAACTTATTTTTAGCGCTGGTCTTTTACATTTTCTAAAAGTGCAAATGCCACAAATTTTAGCGGTTTTAATCTAAAGATAATTTTTTGGTGAAGAAGAAAGTGTGCCATTACTGTAAAGCTTGCATCTTAATATAAAATTTTTAATTAAAAATGATTTTTTTAATAAACTTCATTGAGATTCTCATTGAAGTATGTGACTAGGTGATTTTCTTAACTTAATATTCTAATTACTGCACTTATAGAATCACATGATATTCCAAAAGTTTTTACAAAATTAAGAAGCTTAAGCAAAGAGGTCCTCATATTCTAACTTTGATAGAGTCAAATGCTTTAGACACAATAAGGGTCATTTTAAATGCATACTTCAGGATGGTTGTTAAGGGCTAGTAATGGAACTAAAGCCTCTGATAAAACTACTTGAAAGTTGACCAATTCGTTGAAGCTTCAGACATCATAAATTTATTAATGGTAAGGCCATCCTGTCTTTAAATCATTCGGAGGATAAGGATATTATTAAAGTAAATTACTGCAAACCTTTTGTTAAACTGCCATAAAATTTGATTCATAATTCTTTTGAAAGTATTAGACATATTGGATAGTCCAAATGATATATTTAGCCATTCATAGAGATCATCAGGTGTCTTTGAATCTGTTTTTTCACTCATTTTTTATTTTGGTGGTGCATAATTTTAAAATCAATTTTGGAGAAAAAAAACAAATATTCTAAAATTAAATTTAAAATATCATCCAACTAGGGAATCATGTCATATATCACAATAATTTTGCTGATAACTTTGCCATCAACACACATTTTCTATTAATTGCCTTTCTTTGGAGCATGTCATATCATACTTCCACATATAAATACTTTTGATACGATTCAAAAAGGTCCTTGATTTCAAATTCATGGGCTAGGAACTTCTTCAGCTTTGTCAATTCTTCAGTGTGATCACCGGTAAGAATGAGGTCATCCACATACACAATAAGTACAACAATCTTCTTCTCGGATCTTTTTGTGAACATTGTATGATCAGCCTGACTTTGAGTATAACCGCACTTGATTACGAAATTGGTGAATCGGGCAAACCAAGCACGGGGAGATTGTTTGAGACCATACAGAGATTTCTAGAGCTTGCATACTTTGTCACTAGGGAATGACTCTTCAAGACCAGGCGGTAAATCCATATATACATCCTCATCAAGATCTCCATTAAGGAATGCATTTTTGACATCAAGTTGCATAAGGGGCCAGTCTCGATTTGCTGCAATGGAAAGTATGATTCTAATGGAGTTCAGTTTGGCTACTGGGGAAAATGTCTCTTGATAGTCAATTCTGTATGACTGAGTATAATCTGTTGCAACCAGTCGGGTTTTTAACAGATCTATGCTTCCGTCTGCCTTACATTTGATGGTTAATAACCACCTGCATCCTACTGGTCTCGTATCCTTGGGCAAATCAGACACAATCCACGTTCCACTCTTTTCTAGTGCATCAACTTCTTCATTCACAGCTTTTCTCCATTCCGGGTGTGAGAGAGCTTCCTGAATCGAATTCAGAACCCTTATGCTGTCAATAATAGTTACAAATTCATGATAGGGAGGAGATAACCTCTCATATGAAACAAATCGGGCAATAGGACGTTGAGTGCAAGGAACATCAGAATCATCTTTCACAGGC
>NW_018165105.1:55426-56778 GCF_001263595.1 Phalaenopsis equestris
CTAGAACGGCGGCAGCGGTCACACCAAGGGCGGCCCAGGCGTTGGCGATTGTCTGTGGATGGAATATGAGCAACAAGTGCAGACCCGTCGAGGGCTGTAGTGGACAAGGAAGCACCTAACATGACTTTTAGACGACTCTCTTCGCGGCGTATGTCGGAGAAAACTTCACGAATTGTTGGAAGAGGTTTCGAATTCAAAATCCGTGAGCGAGTCTGGTCAAACTCGGATTTGAGGCCGAGAAGAAATTTGAAGGTGTGTTTCTGTTCTATGATTCGGCGAAATATGACAGAATTTTCGGGACACTTTCAAGGGTACACCTCGAATAGATCTAGTTGCTGCCAATACCGAGTAAGAGTATTGAATTATTAGGTGACGGAGAGATCACCTTGACGAAAGTCATGAAGAATGGTCTCAACAGCAAATAGTTTGTTTGTATTGTCCACACTAGAATAGGTCTCACGAGCAGCATCCCAGATTTCCTTAGTCGTGCCATAGAGAAGAAAATTTTCGCCAATATCAAGTGTCATCGAGTTAACAAGCCAGGTCATAACCATATTATTCTCGGATTTCCAAGTCTTATATGACAGATCTATCGTCATCGGAGCTGGAGCATTACCAGTGAGGTAGTCATCTTTGCCTTTGCCGCATACAAACATCATGACTGACTGCGACCATTGGAGGTAATTCTGGCCGGTGAGTTTGTGGCTGGTGATGAGGACAGAATTATTATCTGAATTGCTGGGTAATGGAGACCTAGCCGCGGAGGGTTGGCTAGAAGTGACATCACTAGTGGAGGAGTTGCAGGCATGGGCGTACTTAGTCATTGAGCTCGGCAGGAACTGGCTGTGCTTGGTCGTGGAAGAAGAATTGGCGATCGCGGAAGTCGATCGCGGTCGCGGAAGACGATTGCGGAAGACGATCGTGGAAGACACAGAAGACGATCGCGGAAGACGCGGAACTGATCGCGGAAGATGCGGAAGACGCGGAAGACGATCGCGGTCGCGGCGATCGCGGTCACGGAAGACGATTGCAGAAGACGCAGAAGGCGCGAGAGACAATCGCAGAAGGCGGCAAGGACAAGCTGCGACGAGGAGCGGCGCTCGGATACGAACGATCGGGACAGACGCAAACTAGGGCAGCACTCGGCCAAGGGATCGCGAGAGAGAAGGGCCGTGATCTAGCCGAGCGGGAGATGCTTCTCTTTGATGACTCTGATACCATGTGAAATTTTGAATAACTTTTTTTTCTCACTGAATACATAGATAATTCACGTATAAATAGGTGAGTACAAGAGATAAAAGAGGAAAGAAATCTTCCTACAATTATGTAATTCCTATAATGAAGGAATAAAT
>NW_018165105.1:56949-111502 GCF_001263595.1 Phalaenopsis equestris
ACACACACACACACACACACACACACACACACACACACACACACACACATATATATAAGTTGGTCGGACATCTCCTTGTCAGTTGTAAGTCCCCTCTGGTCTAGTCGATTCTCTCCAGTGGAAGGAGTGGTACTCGAATCGTTAGACGCATTGTGGATGACCGAGACTCGTATAATAGCCTCAGGCCATTCCTTTTTTAAAAGAAAATATACATACATACATACGTATGTACATACATACATATATACATACATATATCCTCTCTATCTCTCTCTCTCTCTCTATATATATGTATGTCTGTGTGTGTACATTCATCCCTCTATGTATGTACATACATATGTATGTACATAGATAGATGGATGCATGTACACACACACAGACATATATATATATATATATATTAAAGGCAAAATTCATTGATAAAAAAAGAGAGGATATAAATGTTTTAGTGAGTGGGTACAAAGAGCTCACTCACATGGATTACAAACGTATTCCCCAAAAAATAAAACAAAAAGAAACAACTCCTAATCATGGTGGGTGTAGTTGGTGGGTATACCACTTCCCTTTCCTTTGGATCTAGGGAGGGAGTTTAGTAACATACTGAGATGTGGGCTTCCACCCGAAACAATGATATAGTCATCCTGAGATTTATTGGGATCTGACATTCCTTTCTTCTTTTTCTTCCTAGATTTGTAAACCTGTCAATCATCTGTCAGAGGTAGTCCCGTGTGAACAATAAATAGATCTTCAATGGAGGTAAATTGCTGATTTGACTCAGCTTGCAGCACACCTTGATCCTGACACTCCTCCATAACTTGAGTATCCTCTTCTCTCGCAATAGGTGGTTCCAAGATACTTCGGCTAACATCTGCTACAACAAAATTCGTAGAATTTGCAATCTGAGGAAGAGCTGCCTCAACAACAGTAGGCGGAAACTGCTGGTCTGGTTGATGAGGAGTAGCCTTATGAGTCAAATTCTCATTCAACATTTCTGGAAGATTCATAGTGTAGTGTCTGGCATATTTTCCCCCACATTGATGATATTGTCAAGCCCTGCCGATCTCAAATGTGGGTGAAGCCTGAAACATTTGACAGGAGTGTGCCCAAACAGTTTACAGCCAATACCCGTTGTAAGAAGTACCAAACCATATTTCGCCCTCATCAGAGAGGGTGAAATCCCTTTCAACAAGAATTCTTGCAACCGAAGGTCTAGTTAGATTGAAGGTGGGTGCATCTAATTTCATAAGTCTCCCCTTGAAGGTGGGTGCATCCAATTTCATAGGTCTCTCTAGTGCAGCTCCAATAGAGTAGAGGACTTGGTGGTTGAATTAGTGCAACTTTAGGCTAGGTAGTTTAAACCAAATTGGAACTATAGGTGATCCTTGACTAGGGTCAAATTCGGGAGACCATTTAAGCAGTTTCATATATTTTCCCTCTATTGTCATAAACTTTTTGGAAAATATTTTGGCGTAGTCTTCCACTTTAGATAATTGTATCACCATATGTCTCCCATCAAAGAGGCCAACCTTCCAAAGTCCCAATAGTTTGAGATCTTCAAAAACCTTTCGAACGATTTCCATTTTGAGATGTCCCGATTGAAACTTCCTAATGAGGATGAATTTGAACTTGTTAACCAGGTTGGAAACTTCAACAATAGAGAAGAATAAAGCCAGTTTGCCACTCTTCCTACCCGTCTTCTTGATAAGGTTGCAGTCCTCCTGGCTTTCGAATGATTCATGATAAACCTGAGGGAAAACCTGATTTGATCTCATAGTGCCAACCATATCAACAAAAGATGTCTTCCCAAGGTTTAAAACTGTAGAAGTCAGTGGTTGAGAAGGAGCAGTAGCCATGGAAGGGAGCAGTTGAACAGCGGCAAGCTCCTGGGTTTCAGTCGTTAACCGGAGCTTTTGCTGGATCCACAGAGCAAGGATCAAGCAGCATGTCACTGGAAGAATCACGACACATCACTGGAAGGATTGCAAGTTACAGTTCTGCCGCAGATGATCCAGAAAATGACGCGATACGTCACTGGAAGGATCGTGGGGAACAGTAGCGAGGAGCGAAACGAAGCGATCGAGCGAGAGATTGGGACACGGCGACGCGATCCCCCCCCCTTCTTCGAGCAGGAGTCTTCGAACTGCTGCGGCTGCCCGCATCGCCATGCGCCATGGAGTCACGACGGGAAGAGTAAACCCTAGCAGTGCGAGACGATGCATCGTGTTTGGAGTCACGACGGGAAGAGTAAACCCTAGCAGTGCGGGACGATGCATCGTGTTTCACACACACATATATATATGTATGTATGTATGTATGCACATATATAGCACACACACACATATATATGTATGTATGTATGTATGCACATATATAGATACATACATATATACATACTTTGTGTGTGCGCTCGCGCGCGTGTGCGTGTATTCAATTACTTAAATCTCTCAAAAGCATCTCCACCAATCCACCATTGTTCTTTAAACAAGATCTTAAATTACATATTTTCTTATGTTTGAATGTTAATATAAAACAAAAGAGTTACAAATTAAAAGAATTAGCTCGATTGCTCTCTTTCTTTCTCATGTAAATTAAAAAAATTTCAATATCGCATATTTCTCAACTGTCAATTCCTAATATTAATTGCAAATAAATATAAGATTAATACTTAATAAACTTTTCATTTAAAATAATCGTCTCTTAACATAAGAAATAAAATCCTAACTTCCCATTTCTTTCTTTTTATTGTTTGTGTGAAATCAATTATTCCGATCTTCTAATCTTACTAATTAAATGTTCTTCGATCTTTGATTTCTTATATTGGTCTCGCTTGTGGCTTCATCAATCACATTTGAACATGCATAGGAGACATCGCCTTCCTCTCTCATACGTGGCTCACTAGGCTTGTTGGAGCGTTCGATCCTCCACTAGTTTTGTTTTTTGTGCTTGTCTTTCCTTCAGTACATGCCACATACATCGCTTCTATCACGCACAATGTCGTCTCTCTCTTGCACTCAATGCTCGACCTCTCATTCAAATGATACTATATGTCTGTCAATCATCTCTTTTTGAAACTTGCAACTTCCTGTTTGAGTTTCTTCCCCCTCTTGTTTGATCTCATTCACTCTATTGGCTCCTCAACTGCGCATTTGCACGGATGGCATTCTCGGAATGAACTCTATTGTTCTCCTTTGTCTTCTAACAGACGTTATTGTTTCAAAATCTTTCATTGTTTTTTTATATTATTATTATTATTTAGTTATTACATTTTGTTTGTATAACCATAGTAAGGAGGATATATGCTTGGGCTGAGCTACAGTGCAGACTCTGGGTGCCTGTGCCCCCATTGCGACTAGCCTATTATGCTAAGGTTCAAGTTTAGCTCCAACCGCCACTTTATTAAATTACATTTCTCATCTCACTATCTAACGTTCAAGTTCAGTTCCAATCCTCACTGCAACCGACCGATTAACCCCACAGCAACTGACCCATTATATTAAGGTTAACATGTCACCCTGTCATAGGTTCAAGCTTTATGTTATACATGAATAGTTATTGATTGGACATTAAAAATTCAATTAATTTTTTTCAAATCAGAAAATAGTCTTAATATTTAGAACTACTGAACAATTACATTCTTTATGCTTGCAAGCCCACGTGCTCTACACACTTTCCAAGGTCACCTATGCTTCTTAACTATACAAAAGAAAAAAAAAACTTCGATCCTTCCCTATGTGGTACTAAAGATTAAACAATAAACAAAAGTTTCACAATATGTGCATTTGCATACATGCCACCTAATTCCTATCTATTTCAATTCTTAAACTAGGAATCAAGCACCTGCAATAGTGGAGATTAGGATTAGAATTAGAGGTAAGATATTTTTTCACTTGTTTTTGATTTGGTAAAGTTTTAATTCAAAAAATATTATATTTGTAATCTATTATACTTGTTTTAAACATACTCCCCACATTTTTAGTCAACGTTTTAAATAAGTGATTTAAAAATAAAATAGTTTCGACATATAAAAACTCGAAGAGAAAAAATTATAACTAATATAATTTTATGTATTTTATCTAGCATATATTTATTTTTATTAGCACATTTTTTATAATTTAACATATATTTATCATTTTTCACTAAAAACTCTTTAAATTTGAAATCCCCAATGCTCATCTCAAGCTTGGTTGGACGGTGTTAGGGGTATTATTAAATAAGTAGTTTATACCCCAACCAAATAAAATTTTTGGCTCCGCCCCTGAATATTTGCTATCATGTCTTTTGTTTATAACTTTCTAATCAAATGAAAATAGACATATTTCAGTTACTAGTATTGAGGTTTTATTCTTCTAGGCTATAATGAAGGATTTATGGTGCAATTCAAGAGTATGTTTTGAACCTTAATAATGCAGTTTTGGATACTTCATTCTTAGTGATAGCACCCTCAGTTATGCGCTTACATCTTATATATTGGAAGTAGCACAAGTATGAAAAATTATTTGTGTTTCTCCAATCTTCTCGTGCAACTTGGGTTGCAAGCATGTATCTTACTACAATAGCTCCCTTGGTATGATTCTCTTCGGCATCTTTAGTGATGGGCTCATTGTCTTTCATGTGTTCAATGGCTTCATCATCTAAAGAATAGAAATCCATGATCTTGTTGAATCAGAAGTGTCTTTTGAGTGCATTGTGTGACATATAATCCCTTTTGGTGACTTCTATGAATGATTTTATTATTCGAGTTGCTAGTCTAATGGTTTACTTAGATCATGCAACAGCTTTGATTATATCTAAGATTGTGGAAATTTTTAACATTCAATTTGATTATTATTGAGTTTTGAGGATCCACTCTTGTTGTGCTAGATTGCTAGCATTCTTATTTGAAGGGTAATATTAATATCGATCAATTTTCAAGGTATTATGTTGTGCATCTTCTACCATTATGGAACATACAAATTGACTTCTATTTGTAGCTCAAGCTTTAGTTTATCAATAAAGCTTGACATAATTTCACAAGCCTTCTTATGGAGACCGCAATGAGCCACGAGGTCCTCAAATTTATTCAAATATTCAATTATAATTTTATTAAATTGTTTGACGTTCATCAACTGCTCAATCAGCTTTCCATTATAACAAGTTGTGATGTATTTTTGTTGGAGCCAATGTTTCATTAAGTTCTAATTGGTATTAGATAGTTTTCCTTGCGATCTAATTTGTTTTATGCTCTTAGCAAAACCTTTTGGCCAATCCTACTACTTTTAACTAATTTTAATGAAATGCACTGGAGACTACTTGTGCAATACTAGCAAATAAGTCCATCTCAGAAAGCCGATTTCAAAAGGCACTTAGATTATGCTTTTCTATTGAAAGCAAGAGTTTCAACCATAGCTATATTTGATAGCACCAAATTGGCATCTTTTTGTGGTCTAGGGCTCATATTATTTTTATAATAATTTTATTATGGAGGGTACTATTCAATAATATCTTTTCATATGTCACCGTCTTCATAAAGACTATTGCGTTGTGTTTGTGGTTTGTCAGAATAATCTTCTTCGTTTGTTGCTTTCATATGGGTGGTTATGCTTGTTATTAGTATTTCTATCATGATCCTCTTTGGTAAACTCAAATGCCTTGCTTATTTCTTACGAGGTTATTTTGTTGAGGAAATGCATCTTAACTCACATGTGGAAGTATAATTGGTTCCTTCAGTGTCCCAAAACTTGCCCCAGTGATAGATAAATTTTATTTTGTGATTGCTAGACCCAAAATTTTTTGTTTGCCAGCTTGATGTGGAAGTATACCCTAGGAGTTACCTTTGCCAAATTTGTTTTAGTTTCATGCGGTTCTTTATGTGCACAAGACATCATCTTATGGTTTGCTTAGTTATTGTTATTATTATTTTTTTACTTTTTTTTCAATAGTTCAATAGATATTATCTATTTCTTATTTTTGCCCTTATTGCAATACTATGTACATCGTTCAAAGAAAGATGCAAAGTAATAAGGAAGCTATAAAATATCTTATGATATGTAAAAGAGTAAATTGTGTGAGTTATATTGTGGCAGGTAGTGTGTCTGGTTAATATTTTTAAGCATGCAGATACTCAATTATTGCTTTAGTTCTCATTTACATATGCTAAATAGCAAATAGGGCAGGAGGTGGACACTCAATCTTGCTTTTTGTGGAGCTTCTTCCTAGGCTAGGACCATGTAATGGTTAATAGATTTGCAAGAAAACAAAGAAATGTGAGACCAAGTAATAGTTGAACAGTTTATACCTATAAAGGAACAGTTAATTTTTTGCGAACTTGTAAGTTCTCTACCAATGGAGCTCTTCAACACTTGAAAATCTATGATCGGGGACTTAAAATGTTTAATGCTTCTGCTGCCATGTTTTAGGATTTAGTTACAAAAACTTGGGACATTCTTCTCTCTATTTACGTTTAGAGAGTAAAATTTATTGTGGTTGCAGTCCTTGTACCTCTCCTCTCTCCAATATGGTGTTATGTAGATCTAGGAATACCACAACACATTACATGACTAATGGAATAAGGTTTTCCAATACCCACAACTTCACAATCGATCCGACTATTTGGCAAAAGCAAAATAAAGAGTTTCTAGTTGCTAAATTTGTCTTCATTTTCATCTTTTCTTGCAAGGTGTGCAATTTTTATTAATGGCTTTCTCTTCGATACCTACTATTGTGACTACTCTTTCTTTGATACTTTCTATCGTTGATTCTTTAATTTTGAACTTTCAATCACTTAGCTTAAGTGATTGTTGTATTTGAGAGCAATCATGGTTCAGGTTGTAGAAACTATAGTGGCCGTGGTTGTGCCTGCAAAATTTTTTCTGTCGTCATTGCAGCCTCACTTTTTCCCTTAAAATTCTATTATATTTTCACTACTCGGCATGCTTTTACATTCGGTTCAACTTTACTTTCAACTCATGGTGCCTTCTTAAATCACTTAGTATTTTCAAAAAGTTATCATTGTCTATTCAACGATCACAAAATTTGCCACCTTCTCTCATGTTTTCTCCTTCTTTGGAGCTATTGTAGTTATTTCTAATGATATGTCTCGGATTTTGTATTCATGTATCTTATTTTATAATTTATATGACAAGTAATGACCACTTATTTTTATCTCTTCACATTCCTTTTATACTGCTTATCATTAATGATTTCCCACTTTGTTTCTAGAATCGGCATCCTTCATCTCTATAAATCTCTCTTTCAAAGGCTTTCAATGTACCACATTTTTCATGTATGTTTACATCTATTCACTGCCTTATTAAAACTCATAATTATTTTAACAACCTTTTATTCTTCTTATTGGGTTTCTCTGGGTCTTAGCTAGAGGAAGATCATTTATGTTGGTGTTGAAGCTGGCAACATTTATTCCTCATTGCTTATCTTTTGATACTCACTTTCTTTTCTACCATTACTTCATATCATTAGCATTGATGATAGGGTCATCCTCCTTGCTATAGACTTTAGAAGTATGATTTTATAAACTTCACCTCTTTTTTTATTTTTTATTTTTTTTTATTTTTATTTTTTTGCCTTTATAAGATTCTCATTTTACGTTTACCCATTAAACATTTACTCTCGATGATTTTGACTTTCTTCTATGGGAACACCATAATCCACATCATCAAATTCAATGAGTATCCACTTGTCAATGAATTCCTTAGTTTCCATTTATTAATACTTGCTCATTCTACTCACTCTTATATGATTTTTGATAATATTTTCTTTTCATACTATTGCTTTGCTAAACCATATTAGGAAGCATTGCAAAATCCTCTTTAGGAAGAAACTATGGACCTTGTGATGGGTGCTATACCAGGTGCCTAACTCGGAATTTGTTATCTTCTCCCCCTCGGGATTTGTTATCTTCTACCCCTTATGGGGTTAAATCAATTGCCTACCAATGGTTTTACAAGTAAAATTTCATCCTGATGGTTCCATAGATTAACTCGATGCTTGTTTGGTTTCTAAAGGATTCGCCTAGGTCTTTGAGATAGACTAATATGATATCATCTCCGCAGTTAGGCTCAACTCTGAATAAGTTCTAGTCTTTATGGCGATCATCTAGATCAAAATCCTACAGATGAATGTGAGTAATGTATTCCTTTATGTTGATTTCTGCTGGTTGTTTATATGAAACAATCTTCTGGTGTGCTTCTCATCGGAAGAATCATGCAACTCAATAAAATTATTTATGCCTCAAACAAAGTCCAGTAGTGTGGATTGATAAAATTTTGTAATGTCCTTATTGAGATTGGCTATCACTATTGAACCATAGATGATTTTATCTTCATTAGACAAAGTACCTCAGGGTTTGTCATGCATCTTATTTATGTTGATGATATCTTGCTCTTTGGAAGTGATCTTGATGACATTTGTGAGGCAAAAGTCTACTTACAAAGTGTTTTATCACTAATAATCTGGGAAGACCGAAATGTTTTTTGAAATTGAATGATTCTACAACTAATAGGTGTATCATAAAGAAAACATACTACCAATTATTTTGATGAAATTAGACTTCATTAAACTCTTATCTTATGATTACCCGTAGAATATATAACTAATAGCCGCCCGAAATTGAATGATTCTACAACTAATAGGTGTATCATAAAGAAAACATACTACCAATTATTTTGATGAAATTAGATTTCATTCAATACTCAATAAGATAACAGATAAACTCTTATCTTATGATTACCCATAGAATATATAACTAATAGCTGCCATATTAATTTCAGGTTTCATTGACATGTAAATCATATTTTGGTATGCAATTTACACTTCCTATTCATCATTTTAGAACTCTGAATAAATCAAGAAGTAATAATCCTTAGGTTAATAATCCGACATAATAGTTAAACCATAATAGCATCACTTCAGAAGAAGTTATTATATTTAATTAAAGAGATTAAGATTGGTTAAGGTATGCTAATTCACGTTTTTTTTTTATTTTAATTGAGTTCTTTCAAGGCATTTTTTTATAAAATGCCAATTATATTAATTAGATAATGAATTGAGTAAATTAAGGGCATTTAAAAAGAAATTCTAAAGAAAAAAATGAATACAACTAGACAATAAAAGTTATAAAAATTACATTTGGCTCATCTTACTTGAAACCTAGTAAAGATGGGAGAGTTACTATAAATTTTCTTCTAATTTCTTTCCCTTTCTGGTATAAAGAACATGAAATTTCTTATCTACTTGATAGTTGAAATTGTGGATGTTATAATAAAAAACCAGCCTAAAATAGAGAAATTAAATCGATTTACATCCCATACAATTCCTTCAAAACTAAACATAACCATTAATCATCAAGTTTTCTATTAATTCCATTAATAAAAAACCAGCCTGAAATAGTTGTTTGAAGCAGTACAGTAATCAAAATCTTTTGAAGTGATGGAAACCTAAAAACCATCCCATGGAGAATGAACAAGAAATAAATAAAGGTTCGATTTACCTTTGAGTGAATCCGCCAACAGTAAGCCTCCTCCCATTGTAATCCACAATCCTTCTCTGCTTTCATTAACCACCACTCAAATAACAAGACGTAGAAATAAACCGACACAATGAATAAGAACCAGAGTCGAATATTGAAGCCATCTTGAACGGATGGAGGAGGAAGGAAACCGCACCTCTTTCTGCTGAAAAGGGGGGATGTGAGGGATTTCCGGCTTGAGCTCCGGCGATGCCGAGCAGTCGCCGACATGGACCCCATGTATGAGACCGAAGAAATTGAAGGGCTCCTGGGATACGTTCGGCTCTGCGCGGGTTCAGCTTCGCCAGAAGCTAGGGCAGAAGAGGCTTCGGGAGACGCTGGGGAGCGCGGGGGCAATGGAGACATTATCAGATCATAACACATGGCTACGGGGTCGATCCCACGATCCGCGTTTCGCCTAATTTAGTGGCGGGCGGCCGAGAGCGCGGCATCCAAACGAGAAAATTTTTTTTTTCGCGGTTTAGGGCAGCGCCGTGCAAAAGAAATGGCCCCAAATGGACCTAAAGTCTTGGTAAAGAGATCTAAAATGGAGTGGCAAGAGGTTCTACAGAGCAATCAAGATGAGGAAACAATTTTAACATGCACATCTATAGTAGTATCTCTGTGAGACTTGGTTATGTGATCCGCTAATAATGAAAGCTCTATGATGGCATGCCAAGGGTTAGTGAGCCTAACAAAATAGTCAACTATTATTTTTAGGTTGGATTATAGTATCAATTTTAGGAGATTAGGGTTGGATTTAGTTTGCACTGACTTGACGAAAGAAAAAATATGAAGATCACCAAATACTTTCTTTAGGTCACTCTGATGCCTTCCCTCTCCGTTTTTATCCCTTTTAAGCGTCTGCTCATCTATCCCTTCATCAACATTGAGTGCACCATATGTGGAGAGCATGTCTATGAGGGTTCCTGAATGCAATCTACTAGGGCTTTAAGTGTGCACTGCCGTAGACCTCGATGGATGGAGTGCTATCTACCAAAAAAAATACAAATTCTCTTTGCATTTTGTTTGCATTGTATCGATTGTCCTCTATCAATTATTCCGAACAAATGTTTACTTTTCAAAGTAAAAGTGATTGTCTTGGAGATGTTCCAATGCCCTATTTTCATTGAATTTGCAGAAGTCTTATATGGCTAGCCCACAATTAGCTTTTGAAGTAATGTAATGTTCTTTATGAGACGTGAAGTCTTGAGCATGATCCAAGAAATAGCCAATACCATATACAATAGTTTGCCTCATTGCCTGTGAAATGTTATCGAATTAAATGACACTCTCTTATCAAGAATATGCTTTTTTTTTTATATAAATTTGTCTTTTAATCATTTATGAAATCATCAAAATTTTTCTGGTCTGGTGAAAATTATTTTTTATTTTTTTTAGATTCCTGATGTAAGAACTGGGAAAGAGCAAATAGATGCTGTGGTCGTTGATGAGGAATCTGTTGGATCTTCAAACTCGCATGGATGTGAAGCTAAAATTTTGTATGGTGAAGAAGCACTCGAGCGCTTCCTTTCTCAACAAAATAGCGAACAGTCAATGGTATGTGCTGGTAACCTACATCATTCATTTGCTTCAAAGTCATGCCTGTTGTTAATGTTGACAGCAGTGAAATTTGGTGTTTATTATGCTTTTGATTCCATTTCCACTCTGTATTCATGGATAATGTTACTGCTATGTAACTTTAACATTTTTGCCTGATTAGTTATTTTGTCTTGTGAGAATGATAAAAAATTTAATGTTTCCTTATTTCTTTAATGTTCACAGTTTCAGCTAATGTAATTCCTTTTACACTTATGAATCTTAAATTTTGACACGGACAGAATTTTCCCTGACCTTTGGTTAATTTTTTTCTTTAATTCATCAACTCATTTGGTAGAATTTTTGCAGCTAGTTCCTGGGAAAATAATATATTCGTTTTTTTTTGGGGGGTTGGGGGTGTGACAATTTACACACATGCCACTCAATTCTTATGTATAGGTGTATTTCACTTTTTAAAAGTTAAATACATGCATGCCACTCAATTCTTGTATTTATATATCTAAGAGCTAAACTTCAATTTTTACATACATACCACCTTACCTATCTATGAAAATATGGTAGATTTCACTTTTTAGAAGTTAAATACATGCATGCCACTCACATACATGCTACTCAATTCTTATTTATTTATATATTTAACACCTAACTTCAATTTTTACATACATACCACCTTAGCTATCTATGAAAATAAGGTGTATTTCACTTTTTAAAAGTTAAAATGGTGATATTTTTTATGTTATTACGAAAGATATAGATGTTATAAATGTCAAAAAGCAAAGTTTAGGCGTAAGATGTGTAAATACATAAGATTGGGTGGTATGTATGTAAATGCCTCAATATTTTAATAGGGATTTTTTCTGTACCACATTCTATAATAGGCGCTGACTTGTGACTATGGACCAATCTACTCCAGCAGCACTAGTAGTTTTCTTGGCAAGGCATTTTTTAATGTTTAAATCTTATAAAAGCTACAAATTGTTTGCTATTCCTCATGGAATTTCAATGTGAATTGTCTGAAGGAACACCATATAGGTTATGTTTTCTTTGAAATTTATGTATTTGCAAGAACAGGATTATTCAAGGCATATTTTAGATGTAAAAATCAAAATTATAGCCAGATTGTTTTGCATCAATATTTAAGCACTTGCAGGAACAAATCCCTTTCAAAGGTATGGTTTTTCTTACCCCATTTTGTTTCTTATTTTCAATAACAAATCTCAATCTCATGCTGATTCATTCTCGAGCTTCTAAAAATTGACATATGAGAACTCCACCAGGAATTTCTTTAGAATTAATCCCCAATTTATAACCATGCTTTAAGATTCCATCTTTATAAAGCTGCTTCTACTCATCTTAAGGAAGATTTACATACATTACCACCCAATTTTTATGTATTTACGTACCTAACCCCTATAACCATGCTTTAAGATTCCATCTTTATAAAGCTGAAGATTTACATACATTACCACTCAATTTTTATGTATTTACGTACCTAACCCCCAAACTTTAATTTTTACATGCATGCCACCTTGCATATGCCTGAAAATGTGTATTTCACTGTTTAAAAGTTGAACTGATGGTTTTTTTGATGTGATACAAAAATTTTTAAATGGTATAGATGTTAAACATTAAGTTCAGGTGTGTTTAGATATGTAAATACATAGGAATTGGGTGGTATGTTTGTAATTCGTTCCATCTTTCTCAACTCTTCACTGATCGTTCATGCTAATTACATCCTTAACCCTCATTACTCCAAATCTCATGTTATCTTGTTTCAGAAATCGCTCGAGCAGCTTGAGGGAGAATCTGAGGTGGAGCCAGAGCTTCCTTCAAGAGCTGCCAGCATATAATAATATCCTTTGACAAGTAATTTTCTCTGTACATGACTGCTTTCTATTTTGTTCTTTGCATTTAATACAGTTCTATTTTGTAGTTCTCATCAATTCTTCCTCCCGTTTAAAATAATCTCTTTACCATAAGCGGTTTGAACAGATCAATTATTTTTGGTAAATTATTATTATTATTATTTTTAAATTTTGTCTTTATATCTTGGGCATATGTAGTTTTCTGATGATGGTCTTAAAAAATGGTGGCATGTTAGTACTGACCTATTTTTTTCCTATATTGTGAGAAAATCATTATGTTTGGATCGAAGGTTTGATTTTGGGTTATGATTAAACTTAAAGAGTCATGCATGTCATAAATTGAATTTGGCTTGGCCATATGCTTTCATGTATGTGTTCATGTCGACTAGATAGGGGTTCGTTTGGGGCAGCTTATTTGGTGTCGTGGCGTTTTGAAAACGCACCTGACCTGTTTGGGTAAATTGCATTTTGGCAGCTTATGCGTTTTCAAAATGCTGAAAACAGTGTTTTCACACCACACATGTCTAGGTGCGGTGACAGCTTTCTGACTGCAGTCTGACTTTTCCAAAAAAATAAAAATTTATAATGGGTACCACGCCTAGCTTATCAGCATATTATTTTTAATTATCTTATCAGCAGATTATTTAATAAGCTGCAGCTGCCCCAAACAGATCCTGAGTTGGACTATAGTTCGATGACATTGTGATATTCACAGAAGCAAAAGGGTAACCAGTCGTGTCAATTAAAGTGTAAAGAGAGAGAGAGAGCAAGGCGAAGAGATGAATGAAAATTAACGAACAATATTCTATTGTAATCGATTGTGTCAATTCTTTTTTATCTATAAAATAATTGTTCTATTTAAAAGGAAGAGGATACAAAATGATGATATTGCATTTTTGCCTATATTTAAATGGGATCGTACTAGGACAATATTTTTAGTATTTTATATTTATGGGGACTTATCGTCTGACTGCATTCTGGTTCTGCCAGCTAAACTTATTTGACTTTGGGTTAATAGAGTCAATTCGTTTGGTTGAAATGGGTTGGTCAAACAGGCCGGGTCAGTCTTCCAGGTTGGTTCGGTTGTCTGATATGGACCGGTCGTCCATGCAATTAGATCGTCAAGGGTGGGTTGGTCATCCATACTGGGTCGTTCATCGGAGGGATTTGGTTTGACATATTTTTGTTATACATGAATGAATTTAAAGATTTTTTATTTACATTTGGTTTGAACCAATTAAGCTTGGCTTATGCAGCCATCCAAACCAAATGAAATAAGCATTATACCATTAGGTTTAACTGTTTGGTTGATCCATCGTATCATCTTTTTTAAGGGAGAACTGTAGGCAAGAATTTGATTTTATTCGGCAGTTCATTTTAAAAGCGTATTTAAGATTTTTAATTTATGAAAAATGAAAATAAATGGTATTTCTAAAACTCGCATTTTTATTCATGAGTGTGCGAATTTGTGTGTTGAAATTAGATTTGTTGAAGGCTGAATTTAAAAAGAAAAAAAAAAAATTGCAGCAATTTTGACAACTACTCTTAATGGTGTAAACAAATCGGGCGGAGCCCGAGTCGTCCTCGGCTTGACTTATTTTTTAACGAGTACAAGCTCGAGTTCGAACTGGCTCACAAGCCAATTTGCTTATCATGAAAGTCAGAAAACAATATCAATTAAAAATAGTATTATTATAAAAATGATAAATTAAATGAGAGATAAATAATAAAAAATCACTTTATACAAAATATAAATTATTATTTTTAAGCATTTTAATCATTTAAATATAATATATTTGATTTTTAATATATTTTTAGTATATTTTATATTAATATTTTATTTTCAATGCACAAACATGATGTAAGCTTGATTTAATGTCTTTAAACAACTAATTTGTTTTGCCAATCAAACCAGCTATGGTACCAACTAGATATATCTCCTCAAATAAACAAATAAATGTAAACAATTGGAAATGTCATGATCATGCATTATACTGTTATAATGATTTTTACAAAAAATGCCAAAGTCTGAATAAAAATAAAAACTTGGTACAAAAGTTACGTTAAAAGTCAATGAAGATTTACATACGTACCACTCAATTCTTATATATTTACATATCTAACACCTATATTATATATATTGTTCGCGAACAGTTCGTGTTCGATTCGTTCGATAAGTAAACGAGATGAACGTGAACAAATTTTATTCGTTTGGTTAGTTAAGCGAATCAAATACAAACAGTGATGCGTTCGTTCGTGTTCGAATCGTTATTGTTAGAAATATAAAATTATTATACATAAAAAATTTATGATATTTAACAAAATAATTTTTATAAATTATAATATATAATAAATTAATAATAATAATATATTAATATACTATATTAGTAATATACTAATATAGATTTTATATATTTATATAATATAAGTCATATAATTAATATAATATATTATTTATATATATTACTATTAGGGATGTCAAACTGGCTCATTGTTCGCGAATAGCTCGTGTCGGTTCGTTCGTTTAAAACACGAACAGTGACTTCACGAACAATTACAAACACGTGCTTATTTCAAACAAACTAAATTTCCAACGAATCGAACACGAACACACACACGCTCTTTGCGTTTACACCCCTATATATATATATATATATATATATATATATCACATTGTGACATTATGACATTTATATAATTATTTGAGGCAGATTACTAAATTTTAGAATAATATTTTCCTGCTAATAAAAATTCTCTATTTATTTATATTTTTATTTCATAAATTTCTATGCGTCAGTTCAAAATAAAATATGTATAGTTTTATTTCTATTCACATTCTTCCAAATTGGAGTCCGTGGCGTTGACGAAGAGTTGCAAAAGTGTATCATTAGTTGTTCCATCGCATTCGGGCATAAATTCATACGCTACATAATTCCAATTTATTTACATATCGGGGACTTAAAATTTTACTATTTACATTTATACCGCCCAAATCTTTCATATCACATCAAGTATTAACATTTTAATTTATAAAGAGTAAAATGCACATTTTGAACACATAGATAAGGTGGTGTACATGTAAAAATAAAAGTTAAATGTTAGGACTATAAATACATAAGAATTGAGTGGCGTGTATGTAAATCTTCCATAATTTAATGTTGCAATGGGAGGAAAGGTGTGGAAGAAGCTATATTGGAATGAAGTTGATTAAAGATATATCATCTAAATCTCTAAGTTTTTCTTAATGAAGAAAAGAGCACTATCTTCACTACTTTGCTTAAAACAAAAGCTATCTTGTGATGCTAGCCTGGCACAAAAATGAGCTGCCCTATTGCATTCCCTATGTATGTGACAGAAAAAATAATTGCTTGAAAGTGGCGAAAAAGGATAAGTCCGGTGCAGTTTTGGGTTGAAGTTGCCAATGCTTTGTCTCCATTGTGGTTTGCAAGAACTTCATAATGTTGGAATTGTCTCCTTCAACAATAATTTATTTGCATTCACGCATCCAGGACTCATAAATTTTCTGAATAGAGATAGTTAACTGCTTGAAGCTCAATAACACCACCGTCCCAATGCTCAAATTGTTGCCTAATCACCGCAAGACCATTACATTGATCATCTTGAATACCCGCCAAACCAGATGACAGAAGAGCTACGTCCACATATGGAGAACAACCCAAAGGGTTGGCTAGTATCCAGTGCTCCCATAATGGATAAAGGTGAATGTAAGCAAATCAAGTACGTTGGTAGCAATGATAGACAATGTACCATAAGTGAGACCATGCAGATTTGCGTTCCGCGCTTTCCAACAGTGGTGAATAGTATTGAAAAATAGTAGACAAGCAGTAAAAGATTTGTTCTTATTCTCTCGGAATTTGGTGATAGCATCATCGAAGATGTTAAAAATAATAATAATAAACCTCGAGTCCGAAAACCCCCCCGCATAAGAAAGCATGTGAGAACAATATGTGTATGATCCTCATTACCTGCACAACCTTATGAAGCAATTACTAGAATCTGAAAGCCTCCTTCTAATCAACCAATATTGCGTGGGGATTGCATCAAGTTGAAGGCGCCACCAAAATAGCCTCTCTTGCAAATGTAAATGAAGTTGTTTGATCCAGAAGAACTTTTCAGTTCCGAAAGGGAAAAGGGCAGCACGACCTAATCCAGTAATTGTTTTTCCAGTGAATTTCCTGTTCAATTCACACCAATCCTTATTGTTCTAATAATGGATGGGATACTCAAACTCCTGTCCACCATTTCCCCATCAAAGCTCTCGTGGATGACCAACTAGTTCTATTGGTCTTCTGTGAAAACGTCAGCCAAAATATGATTTTCCAGCTCAATAAAGTTAGCAGGGTAGTACCATTTTGAAAGAGTAGTGAAAATCCAAGCTTGATCCAGGATATTAATCTTGCGCCCATTAACTATGTTGCATGTAGCAATAGGATTGAGAGCTTTATCCCCGTCACCTAAAATCTTCTAAGTATGGGAGACATTACACTTATGTTTAAGCGTCTACACTGGGGGACCATAAAGATCTGAGAAATAAATGAATAAGGAAATTTTTATCCTTCGAAAAATTTCCGGTAAGCCAAGCCTTCAAAGGCCCTTTCCAAACTTCAAGAGCATGAAACCTGAGTGAAAAAGGCTAAGTCCGGTGCAGTTTTGGGTTGAAGTTTCCAATGCTTTGTCTCCATTGTGGTTTGCAAGAACTTCATAACATTGGAATTGTCTCCTTCAACAATAATTTCTTTGCATTCACGCATCCAGGACTCATAAATTTTCTAAATAGAGATAATTAACTGTTTGAAGCTCAATAACACCACCGTCCCAATGCTCAAATTGTTGCCTAATCACCGCAAGACCATTACATTGATCATCTTGAATACCCGCCAAACCAGATGACAGAAGAGCTACGTCCACATATGGAGAACAACCCAAAGGGTTGGCTAGTATCCAGTGCTCCCATAATGGATAAAGGTGAATGTAAGAAAATCAAATACGTTGGTAGCAATGATGGACGATGTACCATAAGTGAGACCATGTCGATTTGCATTCTGCTCTTTCTAACAGTGGTGAATAGTATTGAAAAATAATAGACAAGCAGTAAAAGAGTTGTTCCTATTCTCTCAGAATTTGGTGATAGCATCATCGAAGATGTTAAAAATAATAATAATAAACCTCGAGTCCGAAAACCCCCCCGCATAAGAAAGCATGTGAGAACAATATGTGTATGATCCTCATTACCTGCACAACCTTATGAGCAATTACTAGAATCTGAAAGCCTCCTTCTAATCAGCCAATATTGCATGGGGATTGCATCGAGTTGAAGGCGCCAACAAAATATCCTCTCTTGCAGATGTAAATGAAGTTGTTTGATCCAGAAAAACTTATCAGTTCCGGAAGGGAAAAAGGAAGCACAACCTAATCCAGTAATTTTTTTTCCAGTGAATTTCGTGTTCAATTCACACCAATCCTTATTGTTCTAATAATGGATGGGATACTCAAACTCCTGTCCACCATTTCCCCATCAAAGCTCTCGTGGATGACCAACTAGTTCTATTGGTCTTCTGTGAAAACGTCAGCCAAAATATGATTTTCCAGCTCAATAAAGTTAGCAGGGTAGTACCATTTTGAATGAGTAGTGAAAATACAAGCTTGATCCAGGATATTAATCTTGCACCCATTAACTATGTTGCATCTAGCAATAGGATTGAGAGCTTTAGCCCCATCGCCTAAAATCTTCTAAGTAGGGGAGATTACGCTTATGTTTAAGCGGCTACACTGGGGGATCATAAAGATCTGAAAAATAAATGAATAAGGGAATTTTTGTCCTGGGAAAAATTTATGGTAAGCCAAGCCTTCAAAGGCCCTTTCCAAACTTCAAGAGCATGAAACCTGAGGCCTCCCCAAGAAGAGCGGGTGACATAATTTTTCCCACGCAACATATTGAAGTGTTGGTTTAGAGGGTTCCTTCCGCTATAAAAATTGCCTAAGCCTCCTTAGATTTCTTTCAAAACACTACAAGCTTCGACATGATGAATAATGAAGATTTGACGAGGTGGCTTGTCCGACCATAGAAATCTTGCATAAGCACACTACCAAAGAAATAAGTCTTACCTCCATCCTGGGATGATGTAGATTGATACTTAGAGCTCACTGGAGAACTCAACAAAGAAGAAGATGGTCAAAATGAGACTTCAACAAATGCATGACTTCAACTCCCCTAATTCTATCTTTGTTCCTTCTCTTGATTGATTTTTCTTGCTAAAAGAGTGCTGAACTTATCCTTATAAGAGTATATTTTGTTTGTTGAATGTAGGAGATCTACTCGTATAATTATTTTTACATGTGAATTGAATCCCTCCAATTCTATTGTCTTGTTGTATATATGATTAATAACTACGATTTATAAAAGTTGTTAGTGTAAATCTTTTGGTTTGAATCTTATTATTTTTATTAATCATAAGTAGCAACTCCTAATTCAATTGTCTCCTTAGATAGGTCACACTAAGAGTTATACGGGGATTTTATCACTATTACAGCGAGATCCTTATTTAAACTTGTCTTAGGGGAGGACTCACATGCTACTCATTGCACTTTCTAGGAAAAAGGGAGGAGTTAGTTCACCTAGGCTTCAACTATGATCTAAAAACGTTTATTACCTATAGGGGGATTTGAATTCTACTTTAATATTGAGGTTGAGGGAAGTACATGAAAAATAAATAAATAACTAGCTTGAGCTCCCTTGAAGAAGTAATCAAGAAGTCTTATATGTCATTTTTTGAAACATTAGAAGGCAAAAGGAAAATAAAATGGAAAAGCTATTACACTCCTCAACATAGTGTTAGTTGACCATAAAAAACAACCCGTGACCCAAGCGACTCATATGACCATGCTTTGTCAGATTGTGATTAGGATGTATGAGGGACTTCCCGAATATAACAAGTCGAGGGTTTTACTTAAGAAAATAAGCTTTGAAATACTCTTTTGAATTTGACCTTTGTTAAGTGATATCAATAATAGTAAATAAAATAAATGAGAAAAATTGTGTTAAAACGGGCATAGATAAAAATTCAATATTTGTTTTATGACTCTTTCTATTGTTTTCATAATAATGCCCTCTCCTAAGGTCTATAAATAGGGAAAGGGAAGATCCTATGAAACATACTTAGATAAATTCAATTATAATGTTTTTGTTGAATATTAAAAATTTATTGAATAAAGATGAAGTAGTCAACTGAGCTCGCGATGATAGGGAATTTAGTTATCCTCGTCTATCCTATCATGCAGGATGTGATCATTTTGTTTGTTGATATCCATACTTTGGAGCTTTTTGCTCGTTGAATACAAACATTTGGTTGTTCTGATTCAACAGGGCTGCGGATCCCTCTTAGGTACTCGACGAGCACTTACTCAATGAAGGATGTGTTCACTAATACATCCTTTGTCGGATAGAGACGAGGCCAATAAACCTGAGTATATTGGGTGATTTTGGTTCTTTTGGGATATTTACCAGAAGTGTTCCTTGAGCTCTAGTTTTGTTACTACTGAGATACTTGAGGATGAAAAGCCCTCGATGTAACCCTTTTTGCCCTCTTAAAGTCTTCTAGCTGGTAATTAGAGGATCTTATGGAAGCTATCTTTTTGGGAGATATCTCAACACTGATGTCACAAGAGATTCTGATTTCCCAGATGGTTAAGAAGGTGGATCTTCCAATTTTATGAAAAAAGTGAGGAATAAATTTGTTGTACTCTTTACCTCTTATATATGATGACCTACAATGTAGAGATTACTTCATGTTCAATTTATCGTAACTTTTTCTTCATCAATAAATAAAATTACGAGTTCTTTCATTGATTATCTTCTTCTTTTATTCTAGAATTTGTTTGTAGCTCTCGATTTGTTGTTGCAACTTTTCCATTTTTATCTTTGGATGACTTTTCCAAGCTTAGCTTCAGGTGAGTTCCCCAAGCTAAATACATATTGAATTTATGGGGGTTTGCTATTTTTCGAATCATCGTTCACCCTACTCTCATTATGTACAATGTGAGAGAGGGAAATGACCATTTCATGATGTCAGGTATTATTCTCATACATATTCATATACTTTTTAGCAAGTTTTCTTGGAATTAAACTGTCTTTATATAGCTAATAAAATAAGTCTTAGAAATTTCAACAACAACCATAATGTTGTTACAATGGTTGCAAGAGAAAGACATATCAACTTTAAACATATAATAAATAACTTAAATTCGGCTGGGCCTTGTAATTTTTTTCCTTTCATAATTTGTTCCACATAAATTTATGGTGTTTTCGTTCGTTTTATTTTCTTCTCTGTATGTGTGCTGAACTTTTGTACTAAGTCCGACTATAAATTACTACATTATTATCATGAATTTTTTGACACCCAACAAGAATATTAAAATTACCCAAAAATAAAAAAAAATCATTTTAAATTCATCATTGAATTACTTCCAACTTCCAAACATGCATATTAATTTGAGTATAGTTACAATATTTTATAATATATGATTCATAGTTACTTGTGAAAATTTGATTTATTATCAAATCATTCCTTAAATAATACGAAAAATGGGGGGAAAAAATTCCAAAAATTTGCGGTACGCTGCTCCCTCATCCAGAAAAGAATTATTCCCCCCTCCGTCGGACAATCTCTCTCTCTGTTCTGAACCGTTGGATGGATGTGTCGAACAGGTGGCATTCATAAGAAGCTTGGGGCATAGATCAGATGCTGGACTTAGTTCACGGAAAAATATCTAATTGGTCCATTTCTCTCTCCTTTCGTGCCATCACTTTCTTCATTTCTGCTGGGTTTTCTCTAGATCGAGCGAGGCCTGCGAGGAGGTGGAGGAGGCGGAGGAGCTCTTCTTCTCTCTGGTTGTATGGATTCGGATAGCGTAGAGTGCGTGTCGTCGTGCGATGGAATGGATGAGGACGAGCCGTCCCATCTCCACCACCACTTTGCGAAGCCTCATGGCGGAGCGGTGGTTAATGGAGCAATGGGGGCGCCGGTGATCTCTCCTGCCACTAGCATTATTTTTTGTTTTTGCTTCTTGTATCAATTCTTTTGGTGTCTTGACAGGTTTTCGTATTTTTTTTGGATGGAAAATTTTTGGGAATGCATCATTACTTTCTGTTTGTGAAGGAAATTATTGAATTTGCAGGAAGCCTCTGGAAGGCTTCGATCTCTTTGCCTATTACGAGAGAAATTCGCGATCTCTGAAATGATTGTTTCGTTACTGTTAAATCTTGATGGTTGCTAACGATGTGTTTGGCGGGATTTGATTTTTGCGAAGAGACTTACGATTTGGAGTAAGCGTTGTCGCTATGTTGTGACTACGAGGGAAATTACGATCTCTGCAATGATTTCTTTTTTGTTGCCATAAAATCTGGTTTGAAATTAATGATTTGCTTGGCGGGATTTGATTTTTGTTGATTTCTTTCCATATGGAGTAAGCGCTTTCGATTTGACAGTAAGTGGTGATCCGAAAATAACCATGTTGAAAAGATTAAGATAAAATCTAATCATTGTGGTTGGATATAAGTTGATTTCGGGTTTAGCCGCTTTTATACATTGGGAATCTATTTTTCTACGGGGATTGGTGCCTTCAATGCTCTTCTGTGGTCCAATTCTATTTGTTTACATTCGGAAACAAAGGAAAAGGTTTTGTTGAATAGAGTGATCTGAGATTGCCCGTTGTTAAAAACTTCAAACTTTTTATTCTTTCCCCATAGCGTCATCTAATTGTTGCTTATGGTGATGGTGTGCTGCACCATGTTTAAGGTGCTCGTGACTGTTTTCAGCTAACAAGGATGTGATTCGCTTGTTCATTAAAATGTGCAGTTTTTTTAACATATGTGTAAGCCAAACAACAACAACAACAATAAAGCCTTAATCCCACTACGCGGGGTCGGCTACATGAATCTCTTTTCTCCATTGCATCCTATTTAGTGTCATATTTTTATTTAGTTCTAATAAATTAAGATCATTTTTTATACAATAAGCCCCAAGTCTTTCAAGGCCTACCTCTGCTTTTCATGTAGTTCTAATAAAGTATACATGATACCTGTAAGCCATAAGCCTAATTTTTACGGACGGGCGTCTATCACGAATAATTATAATGGATGACTGGATAATCTAGAAGATACTTGAGATTTATATAAAAAAGTCAAAATAATAGCTTACCTTGGAAGAGGAAAGATGAACCAATCCACAGCCAAGAAGCCATATAAATTTGAAAAAAGGCTTAAGAAGTGCACTCTTCTCTAAATCTAACCACGCCCAATCTCATTGCAAAAGAGAAGCCCCAATTTTCTCAACCACATGCATTCCCTAAATTTAAAATATGTTTCAAAGATCAGAATTTGAACCAATTCTTATACAAGGAAATGATTTGGATAAATTTATATTTAGGCCTAAATTCATTTCTTTTGAATTTTGCACCATCCTGTCTATAAAAATAGATCCATGAATGGGATATTCTAACAATATTAAACTTGACCTAATATTGTGAAAATATATTTTGGATCTTTGTGATCCTCCTTGAATTTAACACTGCAATAGATGTTTGACATGCATACATTGCACATCGAGATAGATCTAAGTATATCAAAAGTGTGCATGCCACTAAATCATCTATTTTTTTACTTGGTTATAATTGCTCTGAATATTATAATGGCATGACCCAACACTTAGACAATCTATGCAATTGAAGACTATTTTCTTGTTTTAGGGCTACAAATGAATCGAGCAAAGTCGAGATGAGCCGGAGGCTATTCAAGCTTGTTGATGTTGTTCACTAAAAGCATTTTCAATTTGGCACAAGCTCAATATAAACTTTTATGGTAATGTTCAAACTTAGTTCGTTTAAATTCATGTTTGGTTGAGCTTGGTTAATTTTGTGATCAATGAGCATTAAACGAGTGTTAAACGAGTCGGCTAAATCTTTTTAGGACATAGAATCCCGTATTTTTTCTGGACGCAAAATTTGAGAGAGACTTTGTTTGAGGAGGGTGTTGAAGGAGGGAAAATGAAGTGGAAATCCCCTCCATCTAATCTTTGATCTTTCAGTTTTTAAGAAAAAAGATAGTGCCCAAGAGGAGATGATGGGAGGTGATTGGAGGAGATGGAATGCGATCCCCGTCGAAGGTGGGAGTGCCACCATTTATATCTCTCTCCCTCTAGTTTTCCATCCTTATCCAACTACAAAGGAGAAAAAAAAGAATATCAATGCTTAGACCATATAGTACGAGACATGTCCACAATGTCTTATCGAAATGATGGCGACATGGATGTCCTACGACCCGTAAATCGATATGGACACATGCTATTGATATTGGTAGTTGGCCGATCCCGAGAGGTGGTTGCAGAAATATCAATAGGTAACCTCGGCGGTTCACTTTGACAGTTGACACTGTTAGCTAGCACTTCGATAGGTGTGGTTGGCAAACCACCTCAGCAGATTACTTTGGTTGCTGGTACTGACAGCTGACACATCGACAGGCGAGGTCGGCAGACCACCCCAACAATTGGCACACAATGATATCTGTATCTAGGAGATGATGGGCCCTCTTGGACCAAGAGGTCTGTTAACATATGTTTTGGCTGGTGAGAGCCATTTATGGGTATATAGAGCCTTAAATGAGAAGTTTGTTTGAAAATATAAACAAGGCTTATCCAGTTGTTCCTATTGAGCCTTAATGGGCCAATCTTATGATGCGTAAAAAAAAAATCTTAATTTAACAAACCTTGAAACGTTTTTATTAATTTCTTATTTAAATTTGATCTCGAACCACCTTCGGCAAGGTCACTTGGACTACAAGTTCAAAAATTCAATTTAGTCTTTTATAACTTATGACAAATATTACTTTAAACATGCTAGAAAGGTTAGACTTAAGGCCCAAATAAAAGCAAAAAAAAAAAAAATTGTGAATTGTTTTAACCAAGCTTTATATGGACCCTTAATCGAGCTTCTTAATTAACTTATCGATTTGGTTTGAATGATATTTTTCTTGATCATAAACAAATCGAGGAAAAAGCTGTGTAATCTTGTTTATTTAACAATTGAATATTTATAAAAGTATTCAAGCTTATTTGATTAGTTTATCAAATGATCATGAATAACCTCATATTGTTTATAAGCCATAATAATTTGTTGAATATTTGGTTCATTTGGAGCCCTATACCTATTTTGTGTCCAATAATTTCACCCTTCTAACACATGTCCTATGTTTGAGAACTTTTTCTATAGCTAAGAGAGCATTTTTTACTATCTCCCCAAGGCATGTGCTTCAAAATAATGGATATTGATACTGAAGTAGTTATACCCAAAGTTGTGCCCCACGACTTATGAGTTCAACTTTATTGGCCTTCATAATCCAAACTTTTATAGTTTATTTAATTCGGTAATGTCTAAAAATTGACATTTTGTTGTATTAAAAACACTAAAAAGTATTAATTTATTTATATAATTTATTACATACACGACCGTGTCATATTTTAATTACACGATCATATTTTAATTTTATAGTGCCAAAATCAGCTTTCTTGTACAACGCATTATTTCTTATGTTAACATAACTGCTAGCATATTTTTGGTAAGTGAATAACAAGTTTCTTTTGAGGGCATATGATAGAAACAAGGTTAAGATTATAACAATTATTGTATATGAGTATTATTATAATCATTGAATAAGCAAAACCGAAATATTTATTTGACCACTCTCTAGCTATAATATCAGCCGCATCAGCAAAATATTTATTTAGCCACTCTCTAGCTATAATATCATCCACCAACTTATCCTTACTGGATTTTAGTAGCATGTCGTTACTTTATCTTTGAAGATTGATAATCTCTTTTCATGCAACCTTTATTTTAGCAATTGACATTTTTAACCTTTAATGTAAGAGGTAGTCTCCTCTTGTAAAGGCCTTCCCTAACTAGTAAGAGGTAGTCTCCTCGGCCAAATTTTTTTATCAAACACAATTATACTTAGCAAATCACATCCTTAGAAAGAAATAAATTTATAATATTTACTAACTCAATATCCTGATCATACAACAGAGCACTACAAAAAAGGCTTGTAAAAGAAAGATTAAATATCACGTGTTACAAAGCTTGATTTCATCATTTAACTATCATATATATGTTCCTCAAATGCCTAAGATAGAATGAAATTCTTTGAGATGTTATTTACTGGCTAACCTCTTTTCATTCAAAGAACAGTTTTACTTTATGATAAAATTTATTAGAGAGATTTTTAGTCTTTTGCAAAGTCTTTAATTTAAATCACGACCTCTATATGATTGTTTTTTCCGATCAAACATAACTAGATCATCAGGAGAGTTTTTCTTTCATTTTCTGTCATTTTTACTTTGCCTCTCACTTATTTGAATCCTCTGGGTGTTCTTTCATAAATTGTTGTGGGAGTAGAGTACCTTGTATCTTGGTTCTTCAATGTCTAAAACTTTTTGAGCCATTAAATCTCTCAAATTTATATTTCATAGTCATTGATTTCCTCATTGGGCTCTAATATAAAGAAAAAAACATTTTATATAAATACATCTATTAGGAACATACATAATATACACAGGAAATAATAATAAATATATGTAGAATCACAAAAAAAAACACCACTAATTATGTGATTTGGTAGTACATCCAAATGAGAGGAGACAAACCGATCCACTGTTGTGAAGCCACACAAATGTACAAATAAAAGGAACATAAGAAAATGCTCTTCCACAAATCCAGGTATACACAATCTCATCACAATAGATAAGCCGCAAATCATTGAATCATATGCTTACCCCTTTTGTCTCTCTTTCATCTCCTATCTATAAAAGCTTTAAGATGTGAAAATTCAAAAATAATTCTATACTTGTAATGAAATATTTCAAATTTGGTGCAAAGAGGTCCTTATGCGGTACTTTGGGGTTTGAAATAAATCTCAAGATTGTCTTTTGAATATTCATTTATGGCCCATTTAGTCTAACAATATCTCACTTCTAATTTAGTTGCACGACTATACAAATTTGATCCAAAATGGTTATAAAAATATATATTTTTTTTAAATGGCATTATACGGCTCCATTTTATTACCACAAGAAAAAAATTACTAAAATAGGAAGAGAAACCCAACCTAAACCCTATACAACTCACACAATAAAAAAGAAAAAAGGATTTCTGTCCCAAAAAAAGAAAAAAATTAACTCACACCACACCCAAACCCCACTAGAAAACACAATTAAGAAATATCTTTAATAGGTAAAGCCAGCAACTCATCAGGAAACATGAAGAAAACTTTAGCAATCGAACTTTTATACCAAAATTTTGCAGTCCAATGAGCCACCGAATTGCCTTCTCAACGAACATGAGACCAAATCACATTCAAATTCTCTGCTAAAGCTCTACTTCTTTTCAATTGAATCAAAATACTCTAATGCGCCTCCTTAGCAAACCTGCAACACTTCCAAAGAATCAGAGAATCCATTTCAACAATGATATTATACAGACCTAACTTCTTAGCAACCATAAGTCCAAAAATCACTGCATCAACTTCAGCAGATAAAGGTGAACAAGGAACAATCAATGCTGCAAACCAACAAACTATGGATCCAACAAAATCAGGACCGACTCCACCCATACTGGTCGCATTTGGTTTCCAACAACCATCCATATTTATCTTGAAGTAGGGAGCGTTTGGTTTACACCAAGCAACGCGAGTAAAATGCCTAACATTATTATTCTGCATAACCAACTGCTGAAGATTGCCAACCAACATATCCAAAGCTCTTCCTTTAAATTTAATGAGAGTAAGACTTTTGCTCAAATAACAAAAAATGAGACCCATCATATGACAAGCATTAGGCATTTCATCATTAAAAATGGCATTATTCCATGATATTCAAACAAACCACATGACCACACAAGAAAAAATATTAAAAAACGCCTTTCCAATATTCTTCCATCTGTTAAACAAATCTGTAAAAGAATGGAAAGAATGATCCATTCTAATATTAAGAAGCTTTGCATTAAGCATAACCCATATTTCTGTAATAAAACTGCAGTCACCAAAAATATGAGTTACATATTCCTCTTTTTCCTTACAAAGAATGCAACGAGAAGATAATCTCAACCCTTTCATCTTTAGAATGTCATCAGTAGGAATGAAGTTATTTAAGATACGCCATATAAAGAAACACAGAGACGGTTTTAACCATGAATTCCAAATCCAATCCAGATTCAAACCGTGAGAAATCGGAATAGAATAAACAAAAGCTCTTAGATATCGAATCAATCGACTTCTTTTTAATAGCCAAACTATAACCTGCGAAAACTTATCCAACATCCAATTATCATGAGACCAGAATTGATTAACCTTGATATTAATATCAAGTGGCCTACCATAATGATCCGCTAGAGCGCCATTACCCATCCAATCATCAAACCAAAAGGAATACAACCCGATACCCAGATCCCAACAAAGGAAAGTTTCAGTATTCTTAGATACCTTTAACATTTCTTTCCACATGGAAGAATCATTTTTCAAAGGTGTGATTGTTAAAGGATGCTTCGCAGCACAATATTTAGCATACATCAAAAAGGCCCATAAAGTGTTCATACGAAAACGATACCAAAGTTTCATGTAATTGATTTTAATAGAGTCATGCAGACTCCTAAAACCCAGGCCACCCTTATCATAGGGCTTGCAAAGCTTATGCCAACTCCTCCAATGAATATTAGTCTTCCCCAAACCATCCCATAAAAAAATGTTAAAAACTAATTCCATCTTCTTAATGACCCTGAAGGGCATATTCATAACTTGCAAGTAGTAAAGAGGCAGAGAACACAGAATACTCTTCAGGATAGTAATTCTCTTTTTATAGAGAGAAATTTATTCTACCAAGACAAAATTTTTCGCTTAACTTTATCAAACAAATGAAAACAAGTAGCCATCCTCTTTTGCCCTTTGTCTAATTCAAAACCCAAATAAGTAATAGGAAGGGAAGTTTTTTTAGAATTAGTCACATCAGATATCCAATTCTTCTTAGTAGCCGAGACTTGTTTAGAACAATAATAAGAGCATTTAGAAGTATTAAAGCAAAGTCCAATAGCCAACTGAAAATGCTGCAGAACGTCCCAAACTCTCTTAATAGAGCATTTATTAGCATTGGTAAAGACTATTAAGTCATCCACAAACAAAGATGGGAAATACTAATTCTACCCTTGTGAACATAGTTCAAAATAGGGTAGTTAGCAAACAAATGATTAAGACTTCTGGAGATGTAATCAAATGCAATGATAAACAGATAAGGGGAAACCTTTGGTGGCTTTAAAGAAGCAATATTTATGACCATTTATAAGTAAAGAATATAAATTATTATTGAGGATTCTATGAATTGGTGGCCTTAAAGAAGCAACATTTATTACCATTTATAAGTAAAGAATAGAAATTATTATTTAGGATTCTATGAATCAGAGCACAAAAATTTGTATGTTTCAGAACATCCAAAATAAACTCCCATCGTATAGAGTCAAAAGACTCCCACCGTATTGAGTCAAAAACTTTCATAATGTCAAGTTTGAAGATCACATTACCACCTCTACTCTTTTTATCAAAGTTCATAAGAAGTTCTTGGACAGTCAGCGCATTGTCACTAATATTCCTTCCCATAATAAATGCAGATTGGTTATTAGATATGATATTCTGAAGAAAAGGATGCAGCCTGTTAACTGTAATTTTGGAAATGACCTTAGACACCACAGTATTAATACTGATAGGTCTAAACATCTCCCAAGGAGAAGAATTATTAGCTTTAGGAATAAGAGCAATAGTAGAAGGCTTAAAACACTAATATTCCTTCCCATAACCAATGCAATTGGTTATTAGATATGATATTCTGAAGAAAAGGATGCAGCCTGTTAACTGTAATTTTGGAAATGACCTTAGACACCACAGTATTAATACTGATAGGTCTAAACATCTCCCAAGGAGAAGCATTATTAGCTTTAGGAATAAGAGCAATAGTAGAAGGCTTAAAATACTGAGGTAAATCAACACCTCTCAAAAAATCCTGAATTGCCTTGACCAACTCAGGATGAATAATCTCCCAACCATTCTTATAAAATTCAACAGTAAACCCATCTGGCTCAGCCGCTTTCCCATCTTCCATAGAATTAAGTGTGCTTTTAATTTCCAAAGCACTAGGAATACAAGTAAGATTCAGATCAAAGGATCCGGAGACCGGGTTATACAAAGCAGTATTAATAGCTTGCAAAGAACTCCTGTCTTATGCAAAGATATTAGAAAATTCAGTAATGCCATTATTTATAATAGCTTGAGGGTTAGATAAGATACTACCATCACTACAACAAATCGAAGTAATAAGATTACTTCTTCTTTTGTTTTTAATACAAACATGAAAATACGGAGAATTTCTATCCCCCTCCAAAAAAATATTAATATAAATTTGATCTGAATTCAATTCCCTGACTATTTTGGAACAATTTTATATAGTCAATGTACTAAATTTGGAGAAACGTGATACTCTGAAAATAAATTAACCACCTTCAAACAGTCTAGGGACTATTTAGGATTTAATCCCCCAGATTTTACTTTCCAGCAAGTAAATAAACATGAATTAATTAAGTTGTAGCGTCAAGAAGATATCCTTTTAAGCATTTCCTTATTTCTACTTTTAGAATGAGTTTTATTCTAAAAAATACCATTGTTGACTCTAGTTAGTTGTCACTTATTTTCATATTTCAGAATGTGACCTTATAAATTTTGATCCCAGTTTTATTCTCATAATACACACGAGAAACTAGGTATATACTGTTTATCTTTAAGCTTTTATTTGCACTTATTCACACTTCACTTGCATTCTTTCATTGGTGCTTCTTGAAACCAGCAAGGGCTTAAAAAGAGTGTACCAATGAAGGTAAAATGAATTAATAAGTTGGAAAAGTGACTCGAGAGTTACTCGTGTTATCTTGTGAATGAATCTCTTCCCATGCAACCATGTTAGGAAATGTAGATTTGATATTTGTGCTAGTATTGTTCTGCCAGGATTCAAATCAAAATTTGTTCAGTGTGTTGATGTCGGCTTCTCTTAACATCAAAAAGTGCTGTTTTGGGGCTCACCAGCCAATTTCTCAGTTTTGATGACCATATACTGTAGCATATTTACGCTTGAGTAAGTTTTAATGTTTTCCTCTTTCAATACTTTTTACCCACCAACTTCTCGGATTGCATTAGTCCAGCATGTTTCTATAGCAAAGCTGGCAATTTTTCGGATCTTTCAATCTATGGAAAGGGATGACTCATTTATATTCATCAGTTCTATGGGACTTCAATTTCTACGATCTTCCCTATGGATCAATCATCCATTCATATGAAATGAGTTTTCAAGGGAAATAGGTAATTTGGCTATTAAGTTCAACATAAATTCCTTATCATATAATAATTGAAATCAGATTAATTTCTTGCACTGCTTGAAAAAGAAGATTGACAAGTTTGTTTGACAGGCCTTCAATTTCTTATTTTATTCTTTAGGCTGTAGCCATGGATTTTAGGCCTTCAATTTCTTATTTTATTCTTTAGGCTGTACCTGGTTATAAAGCTATTGTCTATCGGATGTATATTAAACCTTCATCTAGTCGTAATAAATAATTATCATGAATCAAAAAAATAAACAAAACCACCATTTTTAGATGTTTGATTGGAAAATGGAGGATTGATTTTAGATTTCTAATTTTGTTGCACTGTTTCCTTATGGAAAACCATGTGTTAATGATTTTTAATTTGGATACCTTTGTTTGCTAAGAGGGTCTGGGTTTGGTTTGGTTTTTTTTCCATATTTATTGTGGTGGTGATGAAGCCTAGGGTTTCATTTTTCCTAATGCTTAAACTTGTTATCACATTGGTCTTTAATAAGTTAGGGGTTATGGGAGGGTGTAGGATGACAGTTAGAGTTGTGTGGATGGTCATTATACTTTAGCGGAGAGCATGCAGATTGAATCATAAAAATTAGGCTTCCAAATGGATGATTTTCTAGACTCAAAATTACTTGTAAATGCTCTAAGGATGTGCAAATAAGTGGTCAGCAGTTCAGGCTAACTTTCTCAGTGGTTTAGGTTGAATTTGAAGCAAAACTCAGACAGGTCATTCTTGTCCTTTTTTTGGCCAACTGGTCATAGAAGGGGTTTTTTATTGATTTTCGTAGAATTAGACTTGGTTAGGCTATGGGATGGTGAAGGAGAAGTAGAAGAAGTATATGAATGATTTAATTTGAAGCTACAGAAGAATGTTTGCAAAATAAAAATTCCTCACCAAAGGTAATCTCTTGGTCACCAAGCCGTAAGAGGAGGAATAAATTATTGTCAAACACTTTCAAGTTGATTTCAAATGCACTTTAAAAATTTGTTGCAGCAAATCGCTAAATCTTAAACTATTTTTCTTCAAGTTTTTTTCTTTTAGTATTCAAATTTCATCCAATTACGGTAGTTGCATGGTCCTATGAAGTTATTGGAGCCTTGAGTTAGAGTAGTGGCTGGCCCCTTATTTTGTCAAATATGGGGTGAGTTGGCAACATGTGTGGCTGGAGTGAAATGTTGACTCGTCCTTAGCTGCCCCATCACTCATGAATTTTCTTGTTATGTTTCCCCATGGAAGTCAACAATGGTAAGCAATGGCTTACCCCTTCTACTAGGCTTTGTCTTCTTTCGTCTTCTCTCAAAGTGGGTCCTAATTTTATGATTTTTTATTCTAACCTTAGCATGGTTCCTTCGACACCATATCTTCTTACACATCCTAACATATATAATAACATAATCATACAACAATTAAACCAACAACATGCAGGGGCGGAATCAGCTACATTTTTTAGTGTGGGCAAGAGTATGAAACATTTAATTTTGATAAATATTGGGCAAGAAATTTATCGAGAGGGAAAAATTATAAAATTGTTTAAATTATATAGAAAAAGTTACTAATTTTTGTATGCTTAATTGGAAAATCTCAAATTCCAGAGTGCAAAAATGCTCACTGAGGACAATCTGGTTCCGCCATTGACAACACATTTGTCTAGTAATCACATAGCACGCCTTGTTACAACTCATATCATACAACCCTTTAAAAGAAATGCCCATTATAATTATTTGTTTGTCTTAGTGATAGGCTTATCATGCATTTGCTCTGATAGACCACCTTTTACTTAGCAGAGACAGGAAAAAGAGCTCTGTAGCTAAACATATTTTGACAGCAGATAGCTAAGGAATCTAAATCTCTGAACAAACAATCATAGTTCAATTGGCATAAGAACTAGCGACTTATTGTGGATATGATGCTAGAGAATTTACAATGCTCTTTTGTTTTGTAGCCATGGATTTCATTGGTAGGCTGAGAATGAACAAAGGATTAGGTAGTTTTTACAGTTACCTTAATGCAAGAAAAATTATATTGCGATCTATATTGCCATTATTAGGTTTATATTTAATGTATTTTTTTATATTAGTGATTTCTGTTTGATTGGACTTTATAATAAGCCATGAACCTCAATTTAAGGAGCTTATGGGGTATTGCTTGATGGTTGTTATTGATTGATTTCATGAGTTCTCCTAACTGTTTACACCAATTGACTCTTCACTTTTTTCATTTTTTCTCTCCCTACGATATTCTCATCTCTTTTCTAGTGGATATTGTTTCTTCTTTTTACCTCAATATTGGCACCATTGGCTCATTATCCTATTGCATTCTTCTATTCGTTTACCCGCAAGCCTCTAATCTCATTAACCACTCTTTCTTTTTCCAATTGTGCTTGTCAAAAGCACTTGCACCATTTTGATTCATCTTGTATTCAATCCTATCACAGTGCTTGCATACTTCATGTGTTCTTATGTGATTGTCTCCTTTAACTCCATGCATCCTTATTTTCACAAGGGTCTTACTTTACCTTTTTGAGTTTTGCTACTTGCAGCATCCTGCTTCAATAATCAACCAAATCATTATTGTAACATTCTCTCTTTGAATGCCTGAAATTAATGGTTATCATTTTTGAAGGTTCAATGTCAAGGAAATCATCAATAAAAAGTTGTTGCTCGGCATTTGAGGGCATTATGTTTTGAGAATATAGAAGCAAGAATGTATCATTTTCAATGTGATTGTAGATTGATTAATATCTCGAAATGATGCAAAAGCCTGTTGCTTGGTTTATATAAAAAGATTGATTGTAGAGGAAGTATTTTATTATAATGAAGATCATCAAAATACTAATGTTGGTCAATCTTTCACAATCATCAAAGTATTATTAAGAATGATATATGTGTTCACTTTCATTCAATCGTATATCATTTCCTGACCACAAATTTAACAATATATATTACAGATAACAAAATTCATCAAGAAGCCAAATACTTAAAAGAAAAATCAGAGTTCAATGGATGAATTTTCCTCCAAAATCATAATTCAATACTAAAGGTCCATGGCCTTGAAATCCCTTAGAAATTTTGAAGAGCCGATTGAAGATGACGAAGATTCTGAAGATAAGTATCTTTGATAATAATAATAATGATCAAACGATTGGGTCAACAACGCTCGCACAAATTGTCTATACTTATGAGATAGTTTAAATGATAGTTTTTGTATCCCAAAAGGTTCTTTGGCTCACGTCCAAAGGATAAAACATTGGACGGATGAGAGGAAGAAAGAAAATAGAGTACACAGTAATACAAGTTCTCTTGGAACCGATTTAGTAGTCTTTTTTGAAGTAATGACCCCTCTATTTATAAGTGCTAGGAGAGGCCTAGTAAATTATATATTTAACCCTGATTAAATAGGAATGTTACACATGATTAATAAGTCATTACATCTTTATATATTTGTAACTGACTTTGAGATCTTTTGACCCTAATAACAGCGAGTAACACCGCTTTGTGTTCATAACCGTTGTTTGCACCGCTTCGTATTTGCAACCGTTCAACTTGATTCGATCGATTCAGATTCACTCATTCGCTCGATCGGTTGATAGGTCTTCAACCGACTTTTTTGAGGGAACCCTTGTAACTGACTTTGAGATCTTTTGACCCTAATAACAGCGGGTGGCACCGCTTTGTGTTCATAACTACTGTTTGCACCGCTTCGTATTTGCAACCATTCAACTTGATTCGATTGATTCAGATTCGCTCATTCGCTCAATCAGTTGATAGCTCTTCAACCGACTTTTCTGAGGGAACCCTTGGTGAAGACCTCCTTATCCTTAGTAAAGGTTTATTTCATCAGGCAAATAGTGCATTACCGTAATTTGACAGGCAACCTTCCATCATGCAAGTGGTCTTAACAGTGTGTTAAAGAGTTTTACGGAGCGACCGTTGATCTTCTTGGAGTGACACAAAATCGGTTGAGTTGATTTCGTAAGGTTTTTGTTGGTTCAGGTGTATAGCATTCATGAGCCCGGATGTACTATCTTTCGGTCGGCCCATGATCCGACCGAATGAGCTGATGCTCGATGGTTCGATCTTTCGACTGTGATAATGTAGTCCTTTGGTATCCTTATGTGATTTGTTGAATTTCTTCGAGATCCGTGTAGCTTGATTTTTAATGTACATTAGTATAGGATGATTCATGATTAGCAGTACAACTTTCTTACGTACAAATTCCAACTGCATCGCCACAAATATGCTGCCAATAGATCATATCATACATCCTAGATCAAAGACAATTTTAACTGTTTGCACTAGTAAAATGTTTTTTTTCTGCAGTAATTTTATGCATTTATCAACATTGTCCCAGACCGTGGTGCCCAGGAGGATGGACATGACACAGTTTCAACCCCTCCATCCATCATAGTCTGCAACTAGTACTCTTTAGGGGAAGTGAATCAGAGGGAATTGATGCAAGCCAAATTATGCAGTAATTTTATGCATTTATCAACATTGTCCCAGACAGTGGTGCCCAGGAGGATGGACATGACACAGTTTCACCCCCTCCATCCATCATAGTCTGCAACTAGTACTCTTTAGGGGAAGTGTTTTCTCAAATCAGAGGGAATTGATGCAAGTCAAATTACATTAGATTTTATTTTCAACCTTATTAGATTTAGATTTCATGGCAATTTCTGGCTGTATTTACAATTTCCAATTTAGGTGGAATCTTTCGTAATAGTTCTCGACTCCCTCTATTTAAGGAGTTGGTTCATGAGTCTACTGCTTGATGGTTGTTTAATAATTGCTAATTTGATTTCTCTTAACCCTAGCTGTCATTCCTCCTCTCTTCTTCTTGTTCATTTTCTCTCTGTCTTCTCTCCTTTTTCTCCTTTCAGATTCTCGTTCCTCTCCTTACTCTTAATCATACATTTTCTCTGAAAATTTCAAAACCAAATATTATTATTTTGAGATAAGCCAAAACTTCTTTGGGGAAAATAATTGCTCGATTTTCTTGCTGATGGAGAGTGCGGTGTGGAAATCTGGTTTATAGTTATTTACAATGTAATAATACGGTTAATGTTACACTTGAAAGTTTTAAAGCATGCCCCTTTTTCTTCTCAGAACTCAATTCCCACATGCACAACGATTCCAACATATACTTGAGGTTTGTTCACCTATTTTATTTGGTAAGATGAATTCAACCTTTTATCAACTTAACTGACCTGCTCGCTTTCTAATTGCTTTATCTCTATCCCTAGGTTTTAGTTTAGGGGAATTACATACGTACCACCCATTTCCTATGTATTTACATATCGAATGTCTATACTTTACTTTTATTCAACCTTTTATCAACTTAACTGACCTGCTCGCTTTCTAATTGCTTTATCTCTATCCCCAGGTTTTAGTTTAGGGGAATTACATACGTACTACCCATTTCCTATGTATTTACATATCTAATGTCTATACTTTACTTTCGTCTATACTTTACTTTTTTCATTTTTACCACCCAAACCATTCATATCACATAGAAAAATACCTTTTTTTAACTTTTAAAAAGCAAAATGCACCTTTCCATACATGAATAAGGTGGCATACGTATAAAAATTGAAATTTAAGCATTAGATATGTAAATACATAGGAATTATGTGGCATGCATGTATATCTTCCTTAAGTTTATAGATATTGTGATGGCAAAACCATAGATAGTCGAAAGGAAGATTTACATACATACCACTTAATTTTCATGTATTTACATATCTAACACAAACCCCAATTTTTACATGCATACCACATTATCTATATGAAAAGGTGTATTTCACTTTTTAAAAGTTAAAATGATGGTATTTTTTATGTAATATGAAAGATTTAGGTGATGTAAATATATATATATATATATATATATATAGGTGTTAGTTATGTAAATCTATAGGAATTGGGTGGTATGTATGTAAATGCCCCATTCTAAAATTTCATGAAGCTTGCCCTACTTGATTCCTAGTTCATTGGAAGAAATACAATATTATAGACTCTAGAAATTGAACACGCTGGAATGTATAACAAGCATTTGAAAATCTGCAGTGCCACAATGGCCACACCTTGTGTTCATCCTGCAAAACAAAGGTGCAGAACCGCTGCCCAACTTGTCGACAGGAACTCGGAGACATCAGGTGTCTAGCGCTCGAAAAGGTGGCTGAATCTCTAGAACTTCCATGCAAACATTCCTCTCTCGGCTGCACGGGAATTTTTCCATACTTCACTAAGCACTTGCACGAGAGCCAGTGCAACTTCAGACCTTATAATTGTCCATATGCTGGCTCGGAGTGCTCTGTGACCGGAGACGTACCATTTTTGGTTGCCCATCTAAGGGATGACCACAAAGTAGACATGCATACGGGCTGCACTTTCAACCACAGATATGTTAAGTCGAATCCACGGGAAGTCGAGAATGCCACTTGGATGTTGACGGTAAGTAAGCTTAATTTTTTTCGCATTCAATACTATGGGTTTGTTTGGAATCATTTTTATTATTTTATTTTATTTTATTTTATTTTATGTTTGTTTAATGTTTTCTTTGCATATTTTTATTCTTTTGTTTTCAAATACAAATTAGTTGTTTTTAAAAACACTTGAAACATCTGAAAAATATTTTTTTTTATTTTAAAAATAACTAAATATGTTTTAACTTACCAAACATATTTTATTTCAAGTAAAAATACTTTAAATGGAGACTGAATAATTCCTCCTTGGGACATTTTGATTCTTTTTGGAATAACTTGGAGGCTAAATTGATCTTTACATTTGGGACCATTTTGATATCCTGCCAATAGTTGGGGGATGGTTTTAAACTTTTTCTCATTTATGACTTGTTATTCTTTGATTCATTATTTTCTGACTACTATTTATCAGGAGTATTGATCGACTCATGAAGGGAGGTAAGTTTACAAGTTAAAATGAGTTGGTAGAGAGTACCGAACAGAGATATGATGATGGAGAATCTATAATAAGTTATTTTCATTCTAATACTTTTTAACTTAACACAAATCTTTCGGAATGTTTTTCGTCGTCTGATACTATGTTGATCGACGCAATTCCTTTAAATCAACATCAATCTTTCGTCAATGCAAAATTTCTTTTCTTTTTATTTATTTTAGGAAGATTAACATATATAGCACTTAATTCCTATGTATATACATATCTAACACCTAATTCCAATCTTTACATTTATGTCACTTTGCCTATTCATAAAAATGGAGCATTTCATTTTTTGAAAGTCAAAATAGTGGCATTTGTGATGTGATATGAAAGATTTGTGTGGTACAAATATAAAAAGTAAAATTTAGGTATTAGATATGTAAATACATAGGAATTGGGTAGTATGTATGTACATGCCCCTTTTTTTCTTGTCCCTGAAGATGCTTCAGACTTGATCATTTGGCCAGTAAGTTTTAATTTGTATAATGTCTCCAGTATTTATCAGGTCTGCTAAGATTAGTATGACCCCTTTCTCCTTTTCCATGACCACCTTCAAAATCTCTGTAAATTGAGGATTGAAATTCTGAACATGCTTCAACTAGTAATCAAATTTTGATAAACCCAATTATATTTACTTCTCTAGCTGAGTACTGATTAATCGCCTCCTGCTTCACTGCAGTAAATTTTGATATATTGATAAAAATTTGTTTAGAATGGATCTCAAAATCATAGAATTTAGAGAAATTTGCATACGTAGCACACAGTTCTTTTGTATTTACATATCCCTCACCCAAACTTTCATTTTTGCATACATATCACTTGGGTGTATTTCGCTTTTAAATAGTATTAATAGTGCAATCTTTGATGTGATATTAAAGATTTGAGTGTGGTGTGTGTAAATATGAATGTTTAGTTGCGAGAAATGTAAAAAGTTATAAGAATTGTGTGCTATGTGTGTAAATGCCCCTTGAATTTATTTTGAGATGCATAATATATGGAATTCAATCAAAATTTATATCACACTAATCTTGAAAACAAATTGAATGAATCAGGTGTTCCATTGTTTTGGGCAATACTTCTGCTTGCACTTTGAGGCATTCCAGCTGGGGATGGCTCCTGTGTACATGGCTTTCCTAAGGTTCATGGGGGATGAGACAGAAGCTAGGAATTACAGCTACAGCCTTGAGGTTGGGGCCAATGGGAGGAAGCTCATATGGGAGGGCACGCCCAGAAGCATCCGCGACAGCCATCGCAAGGTGCGGGAGAGTCACGACGGCCTTATAATACAGAGGAATATGGCTCTCTTTTTCTCCGGAAATGACAGGAAAGAGCTGAAGCTCAGAGTCACAGGTAGGATATGGAAGGAGCAGCAGAGCTCAGAAGCTGGGGTTTGTATGCCTAACCTCTGCAGCTGAAGCAAGTCTTGTGCTGCAAATCCTATTGTGTGTATTATGTGTGTGTGTGTGTGTGTGTGTGTGTGTGTGTGTGGGATAACCTATTTTTTTTTTAATTATTATTTTTTTTTCTATTTTTTAAATATTATGCTGCCTTTAGAATGGAACTCACTACAAATGTATCTTTTATGGATGGAAAGTTTGGTGATGAAGGCTGTGGCTATGAGGATTGTTTTGGAAAGTGGAATGGTAAAAAAGAGTTTTTAATGTTGGTCCATCTTTTATGTATCAATTTGTTTAAAAAATAGGATAATTACGTACAGGGCACTCGAAATCGAGTTATTGAGTTATTTACAAAACTAGCGCCTAAGTGATTCTTTTGAACTACTGAACTTACGTGTTTATGTTTGTCATGATCAAATCATTGAGAGATTGATATAAATGAAAAATATGGGTTGGGTTTTATTGCGTATTTTGATATTTGAGTGAATTTGAAAAATAAAGGCAAGGGGTTATTAGATTCATAAATAGCGAAGTTTTGAGTGCATTATGGTCCCTTCAAAAAGTATGGATTTCTGATGTCAGTTCACTCAACCAAAAAAATATTAAAAAGTATCTTTAAAGAAAAGAATGAATTCATTCTTTCCATTCTCGTGAGATGGAGTCACCTCACAATATTCGAGTGTATCAACTATATGGAATGAGATTGATTAGGGTTGATGCACTCGAATATTGTGAGGTGACTCCATCTCACTGGAAAGAATGAATTCATTCTTTTTTCCATCTCACCAGAATGGAAAGAATGAATTCATTCTTATATATATATATTTAAAATTACCAAAATTAGGTTAACTAAGATAATTGAGTTCTGATTTCCATTTCATATCCATAACAAATAGCAATCAGATGCAAAAGCATTACAATAGAGCAAATGGAAGGAAAATAATTACACTTATAGGGTTTTAAAAGTAATAATGATGGCACTGACCAAAAAATTACCTGAAAAGCAGTTTTAAAAAAAAAAAAGTCCCATGACCATACATCTTTTCTAATTTAGTCCTATAACTATACAAAATTATCCAGCAAAAGTCATCTCTTAGTTTTGAAAACCATCCAGCCATTAACACCTGCAACTTAGTTGACATGTATGTGAGATGGTTTCTGTACATCATGGCACCTAAAGACTCAACTCAGATTGCACTTGGGAGCTGCTTTCACGAAAAATGTATTTTGACTCATCGAATCTCTCTCAGCATTATATACAGTGCCGCGAAGAATAGCTTATGTCAAAATTCACCATCTCTGTTTTCCCAAATAGCACGAGCAAGCACCCCGCTACACCACCCCTTCGCGAGACCCGGTAGAAGCAGATTTCAACCAGCCTATAGGACGAGCTCCCATTATAAGCGAAGCGATCGAATTTGAATAGGTAGATGGAGATTGGCACGATTTAGCAATAAGTGGAGCGCCAAAAGGCAAATATGGATGGTGCGAAGAGGATGTTCGATAAACTTTAATATATGAATTGAATCCAAGAATAATCTAAGTTTCCTAGAAAGTAAACTTTAAAATATGATTTGAAACGGAAAAATGCTTCAGAGCTGTTTATATCTAGCTAAACAGATATAGAGAGGTTTCTTGTGTATTTACATATCTAACACCTCAACATTCATGTTCACATGCAAAATTTTTAACATCACATTCAAAATACCATCATCACTATCTTTATAGAAGTGAAATATTTCTTTTCATGCATAAGTTTATGACACCAAGGTACGATAAATGTAAATATCAAACTTTGGGTGTTAGATATGCAAATACATAAGAATTGTGTGATATGTAGAATTTCCTATGGAGAATTTGCAGAAAGCTAGACATCGAATTTCCAATATAGGCGCAGTTGTTATTACCAGTGTGGAGATGCAGGATAACCGCAATTCTAAGCCCACAAGGTGAAAGTGCGAGTCAAGAAGATATTTAACTATCTCAAATCTTTCTGCTGCGCAGCCTCGGCATATTGTTCCGCAAGTTTCTTCACCTTCCCGCCTTCTCGAATAAGGAAGTTTGCGTTCTTAGCCTTGTGATGAAATTTCATCACCTTATCTAAAGTTTTCCTGACTGCCCATTGGTACTGCTCGACCGTGATTACACCGCTCTTGCATAGTGGCCTGATGTGTTCTTTAATATAGGCCTCCACCTAAACATAAAACGAACCAGTTCATGCTTAATAAGCTTTCAAGGATGTCAAATAAGAAATAGAAAGATTTACATGCAGGCTACTCAACTCCTATGCACTTACATATCTGACACCTAAGCTTTTATTTTTACATATAGGCCAACTTACCTATGCATGAAAAGGTGTATTTCACTTTTTAAAAGTTAAAATAGTGATATATTTGGTTTGATATGAAAGATTTGGGTGTACAAATGTAAAAATTAAAGTTTAAGTGTTAGATATGCAAATACATAAGAATTGGTGCATATGTATGTAAATGCCCCTAAGAAATAATCTCTCTTGTTTTTCTCAATTTGAAGGTGTGAGGTATTTTAAACTAATGTTTAGCTATACCAAAGCTGAACTTCATCAGACTAAAATCAAACAGCTTCTCAATTTGGTAACAACAAAGCAGAGCTCTCAAGATTCAAAGTTGAATACAGAAAAGCTTAAGATGGATGGTAAATATTTTCATTCTGTTAATGTTCCCAAAAAGTGAACGGACATCCCCTTTGTGAACATGAAAATAGAGCTTAGGATTGAAAAAATTTTGAGCATCATTAAGAACACATCTAATAAAATGCTCCCCATAAAAAAGGCAAAGCAATTTATCATACATTATCAGAACATATATCATTAAAAAGACAAAAAAAACAAAAGCTTTACTACATGGCATAGATTACCCAGGTTGATGGCAAACAAAATGTATAGATTAAATATATAATATATCAGTTCATTTGTGTTGCAAAATATCATCATCACTGCAACGAATCCAAATATTTAGAAAAAGGATTACGTCCCATGGAAAGATGATTGAGCTAAAAGAATAAGAACTTCAGATTAGTTTGATAAGCTACAAGAAATAAATTAATGAACAAAAGATGGCAAACAATGGTCAAATATACAGTTAAGAAGCTATATAAATCCAACCTGCTTGAGATGCTTTGGGTTTAATTTGCAAATATGAGAAAAAGAAAAATGTTATCCGTGGGAACTATATTTTAGGGAAGTGTGGGCACATTTAGATTTGGTTCCAGAATGACTTGTATTTAAAATCAAACTAAACTAAATCAATTAATCAAACCTGAAACATAAATCAACCTGTCATTCTGGTAAGTCAAATCACCAAACCAAAATAGGTTCAGTTCAATTTTAGTTTGGACTTCAATTTATTTAAAGATTGAATTTCCAATTCTTGTTCACCATTGCTTTGGTTCGCTTTGGCTTTAAAGGGGAACTTTTATGGGGTTGGTATGAAGCAGTTTGTTCTGAATTGATGGATCATTAAAGCATCTATAATATTTCATAAAAGAAAATCAAAGTTGCGATTCAATCTGAATTAATTGGATGGCAAGTAGCTAATAGAAATTAGAAATAAAGTTTACAATTACATATAACAAATGCTTAATCAGTTTGCTATTACTTATTTTAGTTCTATAAAACTTCAAACATAAAGAAACAAAATAAGTCAGTTTAGAAAAAAAAAATCAGAAACCTAATCAAATCATGAGAAAACCCTTTACTTTTAGCTGAAAATCTGATATATATTCCTACGTGATTAAAGTTAGCAGTTACTTGGAAAGGTGGGATACGTACCGGTACAACCATAAATCCATAGTAATAGTGGCCAGATAATTGAATTAAACGATCAAAATTATCATAATCTTATCCCAACCATTTGAGGTTGGCTGCAGGGAAGTTAAGAATAATAAGGCTAAAAGAATGACATGCCCAAATCCCGGAGAAAAATTTATGTACGTAAGACGTACGCAGCGCTGCGTACGTCAGAGACGTTATTCAGAGGGTATTGAGGGTTAGATCCGCATTATACCTCCTGTAACCTTCCTATAACCTACCTGTAACCTACAAATATATGAAAACAGAAGCGCGAAACTTACTAGAAGGCTAGAAGGTACAAGTAGGTTACAGAGGTACAAGTAGGTTACAGGGAGGTTACAGAGGATATAACGCGGATATAACCCCCCAATACCCTCTGAATAACCTCCCTGACGTACGCAGCGCTGCGTACATCTTACATATGCAAATTTTTCTCTAAATCCAGGGAGGGCAAGGATGATGTATGCGACTTTAGGATTAGCGTTGTAAGAAAGTTGTTTATGTGGGGTAAACGGTGAAACCTATCCTGCCCTCATTGAAAATTATTATGATTACTATTATGTGATAATCATGCCAATCTTTTAGCGAATAACAAAAAGGACTTACCTTTTTAGAAATGGATATTGAGAAATCAGACTCGTCATTGATCAATTTGGCCATTTCCTCATTAGGAATATTATCACAAATTACGGGACTAATTTGCACATTTTCTTTTGTATGAGCATCCAAGTCCTCTATCCCTGCTGATGTTCTATCAAGATGGGTTGAGCCAGCAACCACATCACTAATGCAGCTCTCAGCATCTGTCTGGGAAACTCTAACTGGATCGCTCAATATACAGTTCTCCTTTAAACCAGAAATTGGGTTTTTGTCCTCGTTTGTTACCAGGGGTCTATTCAGCACTTCTACAGCCTTGGCATTTATCTGGCTCGTAGAACTTTCCTTTTTGTTCTCCTCACAGTCTTCTAAAGTAGGCTCATTAAATATTCCCCTCTCAGGTATACTGGGTGGTGGAAGGACATTTTCCATGCTGAGCTCTGCTTGTGAGTTTTCTGGCCCGTTTCCTTTCTCGTGTTCCAATGACTTTGAAGAATCTAATGGTGGCTTGTCTGCCGCTACGGCTTTTCCAGGATTTTGAGTCACGGAAGCATCTTGCTCTGTTTCCATGGAATGTAGAACAATATCCCGAGCATCATAATTAAGCCCTTCATTGAGATTTTCCTGAGTAGAGTCATTTCCATTGAAATCTTTTGCAGCAGAGTAGGGACTGCTGGGAGGAGAATCGGAAAACAGGCCAGCCAATTTCAATGCTTCTTCCACACTGCTCCATCCACCAGCTTCAGGGTCAAAATTTGGCTCCCCAAAACCCCCAATAGAAACCTCTGAAGCAGACAATGCTGAACTGGAGATATTCATCTCAACAAATTCTGTCTCATTATCAGTTTCAGGGTCGAACTCTGTGCCTTCGGTGACCTCATTAGCAAACTTTATAACGGTCTTTGGGGAACTGGAGAAGTTTCTATCGTCTAATTCTGGCTTCTTAGCAAGTTGAGATACAGCCTGTGAACAAAGGTTTACATAAACTAACTTGCTGTTTGACCTTTCACAGATTTCCTTCTCAACATTAACTGCATCAGCAACAGCCAACTCTGTCTCAGCAGTTCTTCGAATGATGGATAGATTTGTTCTCCTCAAGTAGTGCTCAGCGATGCGGTAGAGTTGTGCCTGCAGAATTAAAGGGGAAAAAAATCAATATAAATGAAAAAAAAAGGGTAGAGATGTAAAAAGACCTAGCAGTAAAAGAAACTGCAACTTATCCTGCATGCACTAGTTCTTCTCAACCAAAATCACAGATAAATAAACCAGAGAATATATTTTTAATCGCTGCATTACTCCAAGACAGAATAAACAGGAAAGGTAATTATGTGAAAGTTACAGTGTTGTTTCTGCACGATTACGATAATATAATAAACAATCAATCACTATCAAGATCGAGTAAGTAATAAAATAGCATAACTTGAATCCAAACCAAGGTCATTGTAGTCGCCAGAAAATTATTTTAGTGGGGACACATTAAATATTTAATGTATAACAAGTTTTTTAATTTTTTGAGAAATGGAAAAATACTCTAAATTTTTTTATAAAATATCGGTGTGTTATATGAAAAATTACTAAACTTTTATGTTATACACATTTTAAAATAAATTCATGATAATTTGTATCCTCGTTTTCATCAAAATGAAGAATTTTTGTTTAAATATCTCAACTAAAATTTAGCCAAAATAAATTTCAAAACTATTGGATTATTTTTAACATAGATTCATACAAAAATTCTAATTAAAATTTATATTACAATAATCTTAAAGTAAATCTAAAAATTAAATATTCATTTTGAATTAAGAAACAAATGTTAAAAAAAAAAGTTACATAACATTACCAAAAAAACATTTTATATGTTAAAAGCAAGTTTTATGTTTGCTGTTTAAATCCATAAGCATTGCACAGTAAATTTGATGGCTTGGATAGTACATAGATAGCTTGGTTTAAATGTGCCGAGTTTTAAAATTCATGTGAAAATAATTTAGAAGTATAGTAAAACTTTAGTGTTCTAGATCATTAGGCCTTCGAAATATAGAATTTTGGGCCTTGAGCCAGTGGGGGGATGGGTCCTAGTGCGCCCATACCGGCACCGCCCATGATTGGAACCTACGCTCAAACATTAAATAATAAAATAAAATCCAGTAAACCAATTGATGCATAAGGCCAAAATCAATACAACAGCAACAACAAGCCTTTATCCCACTAAGTTGTGTCGGCTACATGAATCATCTTCTCCATTGTGTCCTATTGTCATATTTTCATTTAATTCTAATAAATTAAGATCATTTTTTATACAATATACCCAAGTTTTTTTAGATCTGCCTCTGCCTTTCTTAACATAAATCAAATCTAAACATCTACCCTCCTAACCGGATCATCAGATAGTCGACGTTTAATCTAACCAAACCATCTAAGACGACTCTAATCTTGTCTGCCACTAGAGTTACACCAACCCTTTCACGAATCACAGATATATTAATTTTGCATTTTGTCTCTAAGCGTCAAGCCACTCATCCACCTAAGCATTCTCATCTCAGCAGCACTTAAGTTTGTTTTCTACTTCTCTTCTAAAGGCCAACATTTTGCACCATAAAGCATTGCAGGTCTCACCTCCATCTTAAAAAAATTTATATTTAGTCTAAGTGGAGCTTTTTTCTATCACACAGTAGGCCTGATGCATCCCTCCACTTTCAACCAACCAACTTAGATTTCAACCAACCAACTTACAACCAACCAACTTAGATTCTACTAATAACATCCCCATCTATATCACCATCACTTTAAACAACAGACCATAGATATCTAAAATATTCACACCTTTTAATGGTTTGAACACCCATAGTTACAACTCAGCCTCTAGAGCTACTACTAATATTATATTCCATGTATTCAGTTTTAGACCGACTCAAACGAAGGCCTTTAGACTCCAATGTAGACCTCCATAATTCAAGTTTTTTCTCGAATTCTTTCTCTAGTCTTATCCACAAGAAGGATATCATCAACCAAAACATACACCAAGGTACATCCTCCTAGAAATGTCCAGTAAGAGCATCCATAAACAAAGCAAAAAAGCAGGTACATCCTCCTAGAAATGTCCAGTAAGAGCATCTATAAACAAAGCAAAAAAGCTATGGGCTTAAAGCCCATTCATGATATAAACCAATTGAAATAAAAAAATGCTTGGTCAATCTTCCTATTCAAACACGAGTAAAAGCTCGAGTGTATAATCTTTAATAACTTGAACATAAGTCATATCAACACCTTTCTTCTCTAGAACTCTCAAAAGAACTTTTCTCAGAACATTATTGTAAGATTTTTCTTAATCAATAAAAATCATCTGTGGATACTCCTTATTCTTTGTACTTCTTCATCAAACCTCTCATTAAATGTATAACTTCTATAGTAGACTTGCCCGGCATAAAACCAAATTGATTATGAGAAATATTTGTATTATGATTTAACCTATATTCAATTACCCTCCCCCATAATTTTAAAGTATGACACCAACTTAATTCCTCTATAATTTGCACACTCTTGTGCATCCCCTTTATTCTAAAAAATGGGGACCAAAATAATGTTCCTCCATTCCTAAGGCATCTTTTAGTTTTAAAAATAATATTAAAGAGTTTCGTAAGCCAAGAAACTCACAAATCTCATAAATATTTCCACATATCAATGGGGATATCATTAGGCCCTACAGATTTTTCACCATTGATTTTACTAATGTGGCAATAAAAATAAAACATTTTATTATTATTAACAATATTAAGATCACTAAAGTCGATCACATTTTCAGTTATTATTAATAATATTAAGATCACTAAAGTCGATCACATTTTCAAAAACTTCACTAAAAAGTATCAAAATAACTCACCCACATATATTGAATTTTTTCATCTAAGAAAAGTACTTTTTGATTTTTATCTTTAATACAATTTATTTGAATTAAATCTTTACTTTTATTTTCTCTTCATTTGGTCAGTTTATACATATATTTTTCACCATCTTTAGTATCTAATCTCTTTAGTATCTAATCTATTATGCTTTAGTATCTAATCTATTATGAAGATCACTAAAAACAAAATTCTTAGCGTCACAAATTGTTCTATTAGACATCACATGGGTCACTTTATATTTTTCCGAATTCTCTAAACTTTTATATTTAAACTAATTTTTATAGCACAACTTAATTTATTTTATCTTTTCTTGCACATTATTATTCCACCACCTATTTTTATTTATAAAAACTTTTCTTTTTGATCATCCAAGTACATCTTTTATTATTTGTTTAACAGTGTTTGTTACTTTATCTCGCAAATAATTAACTTCTTCATAAATATCCCAAATCTTGAAATTATGAAGTTTACTCATAGAAACAATTTTATTTATCTTTTAAATATCCCCATCTAATTTTATGACAATATTTTATTGTATTCTTTATCTTATAACTCATCTTAAAATCTAGAGCAAATAACCAATGTTGAGTACTTAAATTTTCACTTCAAATGATCTTAAATTCTTTACATTCTCGACGATCTCTTTTCCTCATAAGAAAATAATCAATTTGTGTTTTATTAGATTTATTCTTATAAGAAATAATATATTCATCTCCTTTCTTAAATTAAATATTAGGAATAACAAATTTATATGTTAAAGCAAAATATAATATTGTTCTACCATCTTTTTTAATCACTCCAAAATCGTAGCGACCATTAATATTTTCAAAATTTTCTATCATTCTACCAACATGCCCACTTAAATCTTCTTCAATAAAAATTCTTTCTTCAAGAGGTATAATTTGCATTAATTCTTTCAAGTCATTCTATAATTTTTTTTTAACTAATATATAAACCTATTTGTGGAGCATAAGCACTTATAACATTAAAAATCTTAGAATTAATAGCAATCTTCAAAGCTATAATTTTTTCTCTAACTCTATTAACTTTTACAATCTTTCAAACTTTTATCTATAATTACACTTACACCATTTCAAATACGACTCCTACATGAATACTAAAATTTAAAACATAAGCAATCAATCTGTTTAGTCTTTTCTCCATCCTATATAGTTTGTTAAATACATAAGATATTTATCTTCCCATGAATCATAATATCAATTCTATTAATTTATCAGTGAGAGTGCCAAGTCTCTATCATAATATTGATTTCATGAATTAACTTTTGTCTGCATTAGTCAATAATGTGGAAACCTTGTTTATTTGACACTACAACCAGACGCCAGTATAGCGGCCTTTGTACACTTTTCATTATATTCAAGTCATACAATACGTCGTTTTCAGGGGACGCTCTATAATTTACACAATGATTTAAAGGATTTATATCATTATTTTGTTACAAAAAAATTATGTTGATTATCAACTATCTAACACCACCCTCCACTTTTCGCATCCGGGGCTTGAAATCCGACAATGACAAATAAAATCTACAAGAAACTGTGACAGCCAATTCACCAAAAAGAAAGAGTAAGTGTTTTCTTGTCATTAAAGAAAACTTTCTTTTAAAAAAAAATTTATCCTCTCACAGTAAATTGGTCAATCGAAAAAGACAAGAAAATTCCCCACCTTACTACCCTACAAACTAGCCTTAAACTAGAGCCTTAATGAAATCAATTAAAAGCGCTGATCATCGACACACAGATTTCCTGGCAGTCCATAATTGTGGAGCTCATTCTCACCCGTGTCTACGCTTGGTTGTGTTGCCGACTATGCAACATTCACCCTTGATCGCGGGGATCCCTCTCAATTCACGAGTCCATGCTCTAGTCTTGATCCTCCCCGTGCAGCTCACAACTCACCTGCACAACCATGATTGTGGGGCTCGTTGCACTAGCATTTGCGTTGGGTGGTGCTAGCTCTGCGCAGATCCCATCCGATCATGCATCCAAGCCAACACTCTACCACTTACTCATACCTTACCTTTGTTGTTGTTAAGCACTCTCGTTCATGAAAGCAACTCGTGGCACAATCTCTGGTGGCATTCCTACAGCCTTTCTCTCCCTCTTGGTCTCGGGACATTTAGGTTTTCTTCTTATTCCTTTTTCCCACTTTTGGTAAAATTTTATTCCACCTCTCATCTTCATCGCCATGCTCACTCTCTTCATCTTTAATTGATGATTTGCCTCCCGTTCCACTCTCTAACCTCTCCCTTTGTCTCTAGTTGATGCTTTGCCTACTGTTCCACTTTGCAAACTAGATCATTCTTCTTTGTTGAGAATTCTTCAACAAGCTCCTTCACTTCCCCCTTTTTTGCCCTACTAAGGATTGGGGTTGAAACCCTTATAAAGTCGTCTCCCCATGCCCTAATTGTACCTCATTCTACCCAACACTCACGCTCGCTTGTTGATGTTGTTGGTAGGCTAAATGATAGATCTCATTCAACCCCACCTAGCAATCATTTTCCCATTTTTTTTTCAATAAGATGCGATCTCACTATCTCATAAGTGACTTTACATATATCAAAATAAACCGACCCTTATCTTTTATGATGATAAGATCATTGAGCTTTCTAAGCCTATTTTACTTTTATATTATTGGCACATTCTCTTTATGTCATCCTAACATAAAAATAATCTGTAGTTTCTTATCATATTTAAACTTGGTTGACACCCATTTTGTTTGACTTGAGGATTTTGATCTTATATTATAGTTGAATTAAACCTCAAAAGCTCACTATATTAGACTTGTATAGACGGGTGTGGCTTGCCAAAATGGTCACCCCATTTTGCCACTTCAAACGAGCTATCAATCACTCCAGTAAGGATATCATTCATCCATCTTCGGCTATATTATTTCCATCAATCCTTACCATATTCATTAGAATTAATAATTAGCAAACCCTTACAAGTAGATGATGCTACTACTTGTTTCCCAAAACCTTCGGGGGTATTGTGTACAATTAAAGCTAGATGGTACTTCTCATTTGGAAAAAGAAATGTGGATTAGCTCCTCTACTTGTGGGAAAATAGAATTGGAAGGCAGTACTGCTCACCATATAAAATTTTTTGACATAATTTTTTTGAATACTTCAAGGCATATTCAAAATTAAAGAAACCATTTTTTCAAATACAAGAGGCACTACAATAGGACTAAAGTTAAACTACAGTCAACTTAGAAGCCTTTAGAGTCCAAGGTAGACCTCCATAATTCAAGTTTTTCCTGAGTTTTTTCTCTAGTTTTATCCACAAGAAGGATATCATCAGCAAAAAGCATACACCAAGGCACATCCTCCAGTAAGTGTCCAGTAAGATCATCCATAACTAAAGCAAAAAGATGTGGGCTTAAAGCCGATCCTTGATGTAAACCAACAAAAATCCAATATTTTATAAGAAGTCTCCAATATCTAGCAATAAAGAAGCCCAACATTTTCTCAATCCATTAGAATGCTAACTTCCATTGTTAATATAACTCGCTTAACACTCATCCAAATTTAAATTAACCAAAGTTATCTCACTTGATGTCTATATTAACGAAAAAACATAAGCTTGGAAAAAATTTACTAAATAAAATGGATTGCATCATTTACTAAAGCTTCACAATACTTATACAAACATCTAAAAAAAATTATACAGTTCGTAAGTTGTATAAACTTGAAATTTTGCAATTCAAACAAACAGGCTCATTTCGGCTGTTTCTTATTCCATTTCGGCTGTTTCTTATTCCAAAAGCTGCCTGTAACATTTCAGAATTGTAATTTTTTAATGGACACGAATTAATGTACTTCCAATTAATTCACCAAGCTTGTTTAATGCACGTTGTAGTCTTATGGATATGGTTGGATAATAATAAACATGGCTACTTCCAACCAGCACTACAAAAGTTCCATCCATTGAAGTCAGTTCATACACCAAGGCACAATGGTGGAGAGGCACTAGCTAGCGATCTCACATATCAAACCTATTTCATAATACATCCCTACACAATAAAGTTAACATAACTACCTGATTGTAAATTAAGCAATAAAGTTGGAGAGAGAATATTACTACCTGCCTAACAGATGCAGAAACTTTATTATGGCGGGTAGATGCTAGCACCGGTCTCATATCTTGAGGTAGTTGTGCCTATCAAAAGTAGTAAGAAAAAAATTGTGCATGTTACATCAGCACAAATGAAATAACAAAACATTTTTAACTAAGCCTAAATGATGGGAGAACATCAACATACTAAGAAAGGATATTTTCCCTTGAACAAATCACCATCTTCTTGTCCTTTATTAGCATTTGTTGTTGAAGTTTTTCTAGCAAGAACCTCAAGGGCCCATTTCCTTTTATCAGTTTTAGCATCAGATGGACTAAAATGCTCCTCCGAAGTTTCTTTACTTTCTTTGGAGCCGTTAGAGCCAGAAATTTGAATCGAGTCTGCTGCAGCTTTAAATGAACTTGATTTTGGTAGCAATGAATTTTTGGAAATTTGAATTGAATTTTTCTTTGAGTTTTTATCATCATTCAAAATTCCCTTAGCAACATTGCTGGAGCTTTTTTCCTTCTCAATAATATTCTCATCAATCTGATAACTTCCTGACAATTCTGACAGAGGCTTAATATCATCTTTTCTAGGGAAAACCGATGCATCAGCTATATATACCCTAGACAAGATAGAGTCTTTACTTTCCTCTTGAGAATCCCGTTCAATTGAGCTATTCCACTGAGGATTTGTAGCCTTTTTCAAGAGTTCAAGAACTGATTGCAATGTCTCAACCTTATCAGGTTGTGTTCTTCTACATCGATGCTTCCAGAACTCTATCTCCAAATCCCTCGCCCATGCATGTCTTCTCCTTCCACCAGCAGTTCCATAAATCTTTTTGGTAAGATTTTCACGTTTCTTTCCTTTCCCAAGAAGAGGCTTCTTTTCCCCTATATGGACAAGTTTAGATCCATTTGTCATATCGGTCTGTGGTCTCACTGTTGCAGCTCTGAATGCTGCCAGAAGCTTTTCATCAAAGTCACTCATTCCAGCGCCTTTCAAGGTTTTATATTGAACCACTTCCCTTATCTCTTTCCTCTTTCCCTAGTTCTTGTACTACGATGGATGATTCTCTTTTCTCTCCAACTCTTCTCATGATCTTTTTCACTCTCAATCCACAAGTGCTATCCTTTTTGCTCATGGATTTATTATTAGCCTTCATTTCTGTTGGCATATCATGGGAAGCGCAATCACTTGCTTGAACAATGCTCATGATATCTGAGGCCTCAGCTTCCTCTTGTTTAACAGATCTTAAGATAGAACCTCTATTTTTTATTGAGCACACTTGAGAAGACAAAAGAGATTGATTTCCTGTAGGTAGAGTTTTAGAACTTCTATCTAATTTTAATTTCTTCATAGGATATACAGCTCCTGGTTCCCTTTTCCTAATGCAATCATTGCTCTCATCCATGTGTCTGAAAAAAGAAAAAAAAAACTTGTATGAGAACAGCAAAGCATAATCCTTGACTATATTAAAAGTATACAACAAACCTAGGGCTGAAGGTAATTCAGAAAAATAATTGCACCCCTGAAGTTGCAAATTGAAAATTGTTAACATAGCAAAAAATAAAAAAGTTATCGAGGTCCGGACTGGTGAGCTGAAGCTAATTATGCTAATTTAATTGATTCTTCAGCATCACCAACCATTTTGACAGCAATAGGTGTGGGAAAAAAAATCTCTACTTCACAAGGCCATCTACATGCAGGAGGGAAATAGTGTCACTCAAATATTTGTTAAAACATATCTTTAGGAAGATCTTTTAGCAAAATTCTTTTGTTCACTTCCATACGAAGAGAGAATTGTACAGTGAACAGGTAACCTACATTGTACATGTCTCCATCTTGGGCTTTTCAGTCAAATTGCAACCTTCCCTGTTCGTTTGAAAAATATCAGCCACCATATTCTCGGTACAGCTTGTCACCATGTTGTCAGCTGAGAATCAACCAAAAAAAAACATTGGAAATAACATTATTGACGCAAAAAAGTAACATTATGAAAGTATAGCATACAAAGCAAGATACTGAGCCAAACTCAGGATCTTAGACACCAAGCTACAATTCAGCTATATATATATATATATATATGCATATATGTGGAAAGACCCAAACATGGCACCCTGCCCACACAAAAAATCACAAATGGTTCCAAAACTCGAAAAAAAAAACAGAAAAATACATTAGATAATAAAATAAAAAACCTAACGGTGCTGAAATACATAGTATCAGATAGCTCAAGAGTGACCTAATTTGGTCTTGCCTCTGCCTCTAGTTCTAGGGTAGGAGCAAACTAATAAGTTGGTAAGATGATTGTCATTGCCAGTAGTAACCAATGTATCATCCAATATGTTCCCGAGCTGAAGTTGGCCTCCATTCTTCTTCTTCCTCCTGGAATA